>NW_014542554.1:825756-850131 GCF_000741045.1 Vigna radiata var. radiata | reverse complement strand
TAAGAGTAGATACAGTTCTCACAGTTAACTGAACTGTAACTGTTATAAGTTCAGTTTTTAAAAACTGAACCATAAAATAGTATACTGAACTGTTAGTAAAAGTGGTTCAGTTATTTTTAGTATAATATAGTACAGTTAACTGCAGTACAGTACAGATCAGTTATTTTTGCCCAGCCCTAGATTCTGAGGTTAAGCTGAATTAATGAATTTGTTTCTTTTGATTATTGATTTGAGTTATTCTTCTTCTGTGTCTTTTATCTCTCAATCATATTAAAAGTAATCATTTTGGCATCATAGTGTTTGAATCTACATGCATATTAACCATATGAGTTCAAGGGTTTCTAGGTTTGATTGAGAATATACTTTGATTGAATTTAGGAACTTTCATATGATTAAATGGATTTTTGCTATCAACTCAGAATTTACTTTGAATGGTGGTAATAGTCCAACTATAATTAATTGAGAACTTACTTTTAATAATTAGCTTTTAATTTGGCTAGGAGATTCAAGATTAGACATGGTTAAACATAATAGGATTTGATTGAGAATGTACTTTGGTTGAATTCACATTATGCAGAAAAGGTTTTTTATACTTGTTAAAAAGGACTTTTTATACCGGTTTTTGAGCAAGTATAGAAGCAGGGGGTATAGAAAGTTTGTCACTTTTTAAACCTGTTCCAGAGTAGGTATAAAAGGTCTCATTCTTTATACCTGATCTGCCTATAATAGGTATAAAAAGTCTAACTTTTTATACCTGATATTGTTATAACAAGTATAAAAGTAAAAGTTATACTTTTTTTTTTATACTTGTTAGTCCTATAACAAGTATAAAAAATGACATTTTTTTTTAAAATATTTGATCAGTATGTGGTATAATCGATATCCAAACCTATATAAAATTCAATCCCAAAATACAATCAAAATAATCAATATTGTTTCTATTATTAAGACATCAAAATAGTTCCTCAATGTAATATTCACCTAACAAAATTCCTAAGTTACACATAAACTAGTTCCTAACTCAAATTATAAAAAGTGCAGCTTCTTGTTTATGCCTCCAACTAGTGTCAACGATTATAAGGTGCTAATTTTCATTCTTGAATCTTTCAGCTCCTTCCACATCTGTTTTTTCATTAATCGACGTCTAATACATTCAATGTGTTTTAGTGTAGTTTTGTTTCTGTCTTTGGATAGCCTAGTAGCACACTCTGCCTTTGCTAGTTTCCCCTGAAAAAAAAGCTTGTGTCTTTTGAATTTCTCATGACATTTCGACCCAAAACCAAACATTGATTCTTGCTTAGTTCCATTATCAACCGCAAGAGAGAAAAGTTACGGTGAAACGATAACTAGGCAACAACCCAGGGTCGTTTTTAGGTCGAAACACCACCAAAAGTGCAAAGGAAGAATGTGGTACTACGTTACCCCAAGAAAGGAACAAAATTTCACTAAAACACAGCACAAAGAAAACAAATTTTAATCAGTTGAACCAGAAAATAATTGATGAAAGACTAAACAAAGATTAAACGATAACCATAAAAAAACACGCACCTGGGATGCAATGTCCCAAGAAAGAAAAAGGAGAGGAGGAAGACGATGATGTTATCAGAAACAGTAGTGCAATGCCACAAGAGAGAAAAAGGAGAGGTGTCGCAAGAGAAAAAGGAGAGGAGGAAGACGATGATATAAGAAACTGCAATGCCGCGAAGAGTCTGCGGTTTATTTAAAATGAAATGGGGCGTCGGTTGCTCTAGAAACCGACATCTATAGTTACCTAGACGTCGGTTGTCTAACTAATTCGACGTCCAAGTTAACATTTAAACTGGCTTTTTGAATGCCCATTAGAAGTAGGACTCCAGGGGAGCCGACGTCTAGGAAGCTGAATCGATTGACGTTTCATTTCCTGTCAAGGATGTTGACAACAGGTATGAAGGGGCGCCGATGTCTATAATAATTTAGACTCGATGCCCTTATGTCAGACGTCGAAGGGCCTCCGAGTTTGGTGAACATTATTAATTACAGGTACATAAACGTCGTTCCCTGATAACGGTTGAAAAATAGTTATTTTCATATGTCATTTTAGACCAAATTACACCCTTTAAGACTTAGAATGAGCTTAGAATCAAGTAAAACCCAATAAATGAGTCAGTTGAGAGTCAAAAGCTGTTTTTAGCGATATTATGCTTGTTTTCCATTGTTTTGAAGCTATTTTGATGAAAGTGAAGATGGAGATCTTAGACTCAAGAGAGAGGAAGAAAACTGAAGAAAAGAAGAGTGTAGGAACCGCCCGGCGGCAAAATTCACCGTTGGGCAGTCCAGTGCAAGGAGGAGGCACCTGGCGAGGACGCTGGGCGGATTTGCGATTAGAGGCAAACTGCCGGGCGGTGGCCCACTACCGCCGGGCGGTGGCGCAATTAGGGGCAAACAGCCGGACGGCATAAGTGTGCCGTCGGGCGGTTGTCTGCTGGGCCTGGGCTTGTTTTCTGTGACGCTCCTCAACTATAAATAGCTCTGTTGCGATTTCATTCTCATTCTTTTGACAGAAGAGGGCATCCAGACCTAATTTTCACTCTCTAAAGAGGAACTCTTGGATGCTTAGGCTCCTTTTCATCTTATCTAGGGTTTGCTTTTCCATTCTTCCATTATTTTCATCTAAGTTCACCATGACAATGGTGAACTAAACCCTTTTGTTGTTAGGGGAAACAATGTAATCTTTTGAAACTATCTTTTATTGAAACTTTTGTTTATTTATATCATTCTTCATATGCTTTGATTATCAATTGTTTGGTTCTCATCTACGCTTAATACTTTTGTCGTTTAACTCATTCGATAATTGTTGTTTGTCTCTATTGATATGGGAACGTACAATACTGTCATAAACTGATGAGAAATTCCTTGATTAAGCAATACCAACCTAGGGATAGGGGGTAGGATGATCAATTGTTTTTGCTTCTGTTCTTCATGCGTTATTAATTGCTAGGGGAGGCTAGGGATAGCAAGCCGGTAATTAGTAATAGGCTCTTTTCGCCGAGGGATCGGGTTAAGTAGGCCAAGAAAGTTTGCATAACAATTAGATAATCAAGCACATTAAACAAGAGGAGTAGATGAGAAGGAGCGAATTAGATGAAATTGTCAACCCCCAACAACTCCATTCATCCATATTCTTTTTCATCAATTGAATCAACCACATTGCATGTTTATTTTCTGTCTTTGCATTCACAACAATTAATTCTTTCTTTACAAGTCTTACGATTTTGATTCACACGAACGATAAACGCCTTTTGAGTCTCTTGGGAAGAACGATATCGGGTATTACCGATTATATTACTTGCACAATCTGGTACACTTGCCAGTGAGTCGACAAGTTTTTGGCGCCGTTGCCGGGGACTCGAGGTTATTTTTAGTAGAGTGAATTGATTGACATTTGACTTGTTTGTAATTATTTGTTTTTATTCTGTTTTGTTTTATTTTCTGTAAAAGTGCTTTTAGGGTGTGTTTCTTGTGTATGCAGGAAACAATGCACACCAGAAGCAGAAAAGACCAACAACCTCTCTTGGAAGGACTCTAAGACAGGAGAAGGAGGAAAGTTAGACGCCCTGCAAGTGAAAACTTTCCTTCTCCTGAAGAACTTTTTCACTCTTTATTTGAGTCCTCTGCACAAAATATTGAGGAGATGGCAAACCAACCATCTCCTAGGCGTACACTTGGGGACGCATCCAACATGGTGGGTCCTATGAACTTCAACAACATAGCTTTGCCTGCTGACAATGCAACCAATATGGTTATGAACCCTGCTCTTATTCAGCTTGTTCAGAGTAATCAGTTTCACAGAATGTTAAATGAAAATCTATATGATCATTTAACCACTTTTAGTGAGATTTGCAACACCGTGAAGATAAATGAAGTCTCTGACGACAGGGTTAGACTCAGTCTCTTTCCTTTATCTCTTGGAGGAAATGCCAAAGCGTGGTTGCATTCGTTTGAGGAAGGCACATTCAGAAACTGGGATGCGTTGGCAACAAAATTTGTGAACAAATTCTTCCCGCCAACCAAGATTAATCAAGGGAAGTTAGAGATCTCTTCATTCAAACAGGGAATGGAGGAAACTCTGGGTCAAGCGAGGGACAAATTTAAAGGCTTGTTAAGAAAGACCCTTGTCCATGGACTTGATAAAACTTCATATCTACTTGCGTTCCTGGGAGGCCTTCATACTCAGTCTAAAATGATGTTAGACGCTTCCGTTGGAGGCAGCATAAATACCAAGACTAAAGGTGGTACATAGTGAGAGAAGCGCGTAGAAAGGAGGACTCTTGCATCTCCTTGCCAATGATGCAATGGCGGCCCAAAATCATCTCCTGACCCGGAAGTTGGACAAGCTAACAAAGATCCTCGCTGAATTTCCAATGGGGGTAAGGAATGTTTCTTAGACTCAGCAACTTTGCAATTTATGTGGTGGTGACCATATCAATGGTCAATGTGCTCTCCCTGAGGAGTTGTAGCAGGATGTTAACTACATGGGAGCCCAGTTTCAATACAAGCAAGGTACTTTCAACCAAGGCAGTTCCAGCCAAGGTTGGAAGAACCACCCCAATGTGGGGCAAAATCAGAATAATTCTTCTAGACCTGTAGGAGGCTTTCGGCAGCAGCAACCATCACCTTTATGGCAGTAGGTGAGCAGTTTGACAAAGACAGTCAGAGACCTCAGTGACCGATTTGATAAATTCTTCAAAGTCTATGAGTCTCAGCTAAATAGTGATTAAGCTAGCTTCAGATCATTGGAGACACAGATCGGGCAGCTATAAAAAAGAATAGAAACCATAGATAAAAATCAGTTTAGGGCTAATACAGATGTTAACCCTAAAGATGAATGCAAAGTTGTTATGACAAGCAGAAAAAGGAAGTCAGACGAGGAAATAATTGAGATTGGGAGTAGTGAGGATGAAGATGAGGAGAGAATTCCTGACCATGAGGCTAATGAGCGGAAGAACCAGGAAGAGAAAAAAGAAGACAAAGAAGAGGAAAAAGAGAAGGAAAAAGACAGTTTGTTACCAAGAGCCATTCAGAGAAATCTTTAATCAGGTAACTGTTACTCTTAGAGCATCTCCACAAATTCCTGAGTATGATAAGAGGATCAAGTATTATCTTGGAGAGGTAATTGATCTTGATGATGAAGGCAATCAGGACCGGTTGATTAAGCCTAGAAAGAAGGATCATTCGCCAAAATTGAAGGATTTAGGGACTTTGACGCTTCCTTGTGTGATTAATGATGTGGACATAGGGAGAGTCATGATCGATTTAGGATCAAGTGTTAATCTGATGCCTTTTAGTGCTTTCAAAAGGATTGGAGGGCTAAAATTAAAACCAGCAAACACTACTCTGACAGTTGCGGATGGATCTATTAAGAAGCCAATCGGTATGGTGGAAGATGCAATTATCCGAATTAATGAGTTGGAAACTTTACTTGACTTTTTAGTTGTGGACATGGCCAATGAGGGAAGAATTCCATTAATCTTGGGAAGACCTTTCATGAGGACTTCTAAGATGGTCATATGTGTCCATGATGGAGGAATAAAGCTAAGAGATCATGACCAAGTGTTAATTTATGGCTCTAAAGAAACCAAAATGAGAGCAATAAGAAGAGTCAAATACGAAAGGGCCAGAAGAGAAGCTGCAAAAGAGGAAAACACCACAGGTATTGATTGTCTTAAAATTTGTAATGTTTTGCAGATTCTGGAGAAAAAAAAGGCAAGCATAGAGGAATCAATCCACTCAGAGGACACACCATTCCTGCGTGGCATGTTAGTGTGATTTAAAAACAGGAAATGGATTGTGAATAAGAAACTTAAGGAGGAGGGAATGGTAGAGATCAGAAGGAGAGTTGATTTCCTAGAGAGCACTTTTTGTATTTTTAGACATTTTTTTTAATTATTTTATGTTTTTGTTGAACTTTTAAATTTTTGAATTTTTGGAACAATTTTTGGGGGGCATCTACTAGGGGATGCTAAATTTCATGGACCTACTAGAGAGCATAGGAAGGTACACCTACTATTGGGTGTTGGAAGGATTTGCACTTACTGACAAGTGCTAAAAAGGTTTGGGTCAGGCTCGTGACGTTAAACAAGCTCTACTAGGAGGCAACCTAGATTATCTCTCTTACCTTTGCATTTAAATTCTTAGAATAGGTTGAATTTTATTTTTCGTGTGTATTCTTGGCTTGAATACTTTTTCTGAAAATGTTTGACTGAATGAAGTGCATGATGAGCCTATTTGATGAGGAATTGATGTGGATGAGAAATGAGTTGCAATGCATGTTGATATTTTGTGAAACAGATGGGTGATGACTTATGATTGTGGTTATGATGCTAGGCAGGATGTATGAATGAATATTGTGTGAGAAAGCATGTTGTGTGAGGTATTGAGCTCTAGAGATTTCATTGTTGTATGCATTGTTCACAGGAAAGCATGAATGATATTGCCATAATCTGGATGATTGATTGAATTGCATGTGAATGTCATATGATCAAGGCCATTTTTGAAAACCCTTCTCTAGCCAAATTTTTTACCCAAAGTGTTTGAAAATATTATACCCTTTTTTTTGAACCTTAGCCTTAAATAGGATGTGAACCCTTGTCTTGAGATTCTTTACCTTGAGTTGGGATGAGCTTAATTGTATGTGATGAAAAGGTTCATGTTTGGGGTTGCATGGGGGAAATTGAAAGGAAATTTAAAAATCATTGAGCTCAAATGTTGTGAAAGAAAAATACATGAGATAGAAAAGAAAAGAAAAGAAGAAAAAGCATGAAGATGAGCTCAATGCAAAAGAAAAGGGAAAAAGTTGGGAATATGTGAGATTGGTGAGGAAGACAGTTGTAATTAAATGTTGAATACTATGGTAGCTCTCTTAACTCAAAGACTTTGCACTCCAGAAAAACCAATTCTTCTTGTTAGCCCAGCCTCATTACAAGCCTTGGAAAAGTCCTTTTGATGGCATTTGCATGTAAGAATTTTGGTTGTTCTAGATGAATGACAATTTTTTTTCATGTGACTTGTGAATGATAGAGTGTTGGAGTGTTACCCTAAACACTTGAGTGATTGAGTGAAACACTTGCTTGGTGAGAATTGTTATATTTCATGATTGCATCTTTCCTTAGGAGATTGATCATTCATAATGTGTAACTGTTAACGGATTGGAAAGCGTACCAAATCGTATCAAGTAATAATAAATGGTAAGTCCAAGTATCGTTTTCCTAAGAGACTCGAAAGGCCTTATCGTTCGTGTGAATTAAGATCGTAAGACTTGAAAATAAAAATTAATTAATTGGATGTGAGAATAAAATATAAACATGCAAAAGAGATTGATTCAATTGACGAGAAGAAAACAATGGATGAATGGAGTTGTTGGGGGTTTGCAATTTCATCTTATCCGCTCTCTCTTATTTACTCCTTTTGATTTATTAGCTTGATTAACTAATTGTCATGCAACTTTCTTAGCCTACCCTTAACCCGATCCCTCGGCGAAAAGAGCCTATTACTAATTACTGGTTTGTTATCCCTAGCCTCCCCTAGCAATTAATAGAGCATTATAGAGCAGAAGTGAAAAACAATTGATCGTCCTACCCCTATCCCTAGGTGGTATTGCTTAGTCAAGGAATTACTCACCAGTTCATGACATTACTGTACGTCCCCGTATCAATAAAGACAAAAAACAGTTATCGAATGAGTTAAACGATAAAAGCATTAAACACGGATGAGAACCCAACAATTAATAATCAAAGCATATGGAAACCATATAAATAAACAAGAGTTTCAATAGAAAAGAGTATCAAAAGATTACATTGTTTCACCCAACAACAATAGGGTTTAGTTCACCATTGTCATGGTGAACTAGATGAAAAGTGGATGAAGAATGGAAAAGCAAACCCTAGATAAGATGAAAAGGAGCCTAAGCATCTAAGAGATCCTCTCCAAAGAGTGAAATTAGGTCTGGCCGCCCCCTTCTGTCAAAAGAATGCATCTAAACTCGCAATAGGGCTATTTATAGGTGAGGAGCGCAACAAAAAACAGGCCCAAGCCCAGTAGACAACCGCCCGGCGAAACAAGTTTGGCGCTCGGCGGTTTCCCTCAAATCGCATTACCACCCGACGGTAGGGGTCTACTGCCCGACAGTTTGCCTCAAATCGCAGATCCGCCCAGCGCCAACGCCAGGTGCCTACTCCTCGCCCTGGACCGCCCGACAGTGGAATTTGTCGTCGGGCGGTGCGTCGACTCTTCAATTCTTCAATTTTCTTCTCCTTTCTTGAGTCTACGACCTTTATCTTCAACTTCATTCTTCACTTTCTCAAAAATGCTACAAAACAATGCAAAACAAGCATAATATCGCTAAAAATAGCTTTTGACTCGCTACAGACTCATTTACTGAGTTTTGCTTAATTCTAAGCTCAGTCTAAGTAGTAAAGGGCGTAATTTGGTCTAAAATGACATATGAAAGTAACTGTTTTTCAACCTTCATCAGTAACATCTGTTGAAAAACTTGTGAGCTGAACTGAATTGGAAGCATGTATGTATCTTGATTTGATTCCATTGAAAATCTGAAGTTGAGTAGTTCTTGTCATGTACTTTGGGAATGTTGAATCATTGGATAAACTAGTAGGAAGCCAAACTTTGTTTTGTTTACTATTTTGTTTTGTTTGCTTGAGGACAAGCAAAGTTCTAAGTTTGGGGTTGTGATAACGGTTGAAAAACAGTTATTTTCATATGACATTTTAGACCAAATTACACCCTTTAAGACTTAGTGCATTACCGAACAGAAGCAAAAACAATTGATCGTCCTACCTCCCTATCCCTAGGTGGTATTTCATTAATCAAGGAATTTCTCACCAGTTCATGACAGTACTGTACGTTCCCGTATCAATAGAGTCAAACAATAGTTATCGAATGAGTTAAACGATAAAAGCTTTAACCGTAGATGAGAACCCAACAATTGATAATCAAAGCATATGAAGAATCATATAAATAAACAAGAGTTTCAATAAAAGAGAGTTTTAAAAGATTACATTGTTTCCCCCAACAACAAAAGGGTTTAGTTCACCATTGTCATGGTGAACTTAGATGAAATTAATGGAAGAATGGAATGGCAAACCCTAGATAAGATGGAAAGGAGCCTAAGCATCCAAGAGATCCTCTCTAGAGAGTGAAAATTAGGTATGGCCGCCCTCTTCTGTCAAAAGAATGAGAATGAAATCGTAACAGGGCTATTTATAGCTGAGGAGCGTCACAGAAAACAGGCCCAGGCCCAACGGACAACCGCCCGACGACACACTTATGTCGCCCGACAGTTTGCCCCTAATCGCGCCACCGCCCGACGGTAGGGGTCCACCGCCCGACATTTTGCCTTTAATCGCAAATCTGCCCAGCGTCCATGCCAGGTGCCTCCTCCACGCATTGGACCGCCAAGCGGTGAATTTTGCCGTCGGGCGGTTCCTAGACTTTTCTTTTCTTCAACTTTCTTCTTCTGTTTTGAGTCTAAGACCTTCATCTTCAACCCCAATCTTCACTTTCATCTTAATCACTGCAAAACAATGCAAAACAAGCATAATATCGCTAAACACAGCTTTTTACTCTCGACTGACTCATTTATTGGGTTTTACTTGATTCTAAGCTCATTCGAAGTCTTAAAGGGTGTAATTTGGTCTAAAATGACATGAAAATAACTGTTTTTCAATCGTTATCATGCAACGGAAAAACGCAGTTGACTAATTGGCAGATATAGTCTACTGGAAAATAAAGAGTGTAGGGATGAGAAAATTCAAACACTGTGTTTATACTGGTTCGGCCAACAATGCATACATCCAGTGTCCTTCCAACCTAGGAAGCAAATGCACTATAATGGTTGCGATTTTTACAACAAGGAATTTATAGAAGCACCACGCAAAAATATAAATCTCCTCTCTAACCCAAACCCAAATATAGTTGCACACACAAAACCAGAATTGCAGCAAGAATCCCCTCTCCTGCAATCTGCACCCACGTCGAACAATCCTCAATGTGTCACCAGCACTCTTCAGAGGATGCCAAGCCTATCCCAGCAGACTTCACTGGTTGCCAAGCCTTCGTAAAAAACAACAGTCTTCACAAGATGCTAAGCCTATCAAGATCAAACCAGAAGCACCTTCTTCGTGTAGATATTGATCAAACAGTGAGAACAATGACTTCTCCTTCTGAATTCCTCTCAAGCAAGATCACCATCGTCTTCTTGGAGAATTCTTGGAGCTCCTAACGAATTCAATCTGAAACAGGAAAATGAAAATGTCAGATCACAAAAGTCATAGAACAATTCGCGTTCTGTCTATTTATAGCTTTCTGTTTCATCAGATTGATTCATAATCGAATGGCCTACTAATACATTCGACTGTATTAAAACAGTTATAACAGACAGTCAACATAAAGACTCCTCAGTCAACAGAATCAAGACACATTTATTACAGTTGACCAGGTCATACAGTTTTAACTAACTTTTGAAAATATGGTCGTTGGAGCTTGTAGGCTAAACAAAATTTCAAACAGAACAGTAACACAGTCGAATATGCATTTCACAATGTCGACTGACACATGAAAAATCACTTTGAAATTCTTTTCAAAACAAAATCTCACTCAGCACTTGTTCACAAAATGTGTACAAAGCTTTTAGAATAGTCAAATCTATTAAGAGTGTATTCGACTGGACTAAAACTTTGTCACAACACTTATAAGTTGAGAAGGTGCTGGTGATCTTTTCTTTCAGAAATGTGTAATGATCAAAAACATTTTCTCTCACATTTCAATACATGCATGTTCCACAAATATAACACTCAATCAATAATAGGAACACACATTGTAATTCAATCAAAACATGTTCAGCAGATATGACAAATATTACAGAATAAGAACATGTAATACTGGAACATATATACTGTTATTAAGTACTGAGTTGTCATCATCAAAAACAGTTTGATATAGAGTTTGTGTTGTCAACAATCTCAACAATCTCCCTCTTTTTTTATGATGCACAACCATGATTAATTACTTAACCATGTTTGTACGGTTCCACAACAAACAGAGTAAAAACATTATATATCATAAACATTAACACAGTTTAGTTACTCTGCATATACAGCAAAAATATCAAGCAGATAAAGTATGATGTAGCAATTCTCCCCATATAGACTTGCTCTCATACACTCATGTAATAATCTCCCCCTTTGGGCATTAACAAAAAAGGAATGCTCATATATTTATGCAGTTTTGAAAAACAACAGAGATGCATCAAAAGGATATGCATTGTATGAAGTACAATGATGCTCCCAAAATCACAAGTTCATCACAAAACAATATAAAATCCCCTTAAAATATAGATGTGTGATTAAACAATGTGGAAAGCAGTGATACTCCCCCTGTTATTATGCATGATTTTGAAAAATAGTTTGACTGCACAATGCAGAATATCATAGTTTAAGCAATAGATTAAGCACATATTTGTATCATAGTCAAACTATCAAATCACATATATATGCAATGATACAAATATCAACAATCTCACAATATTATCTCAATTTGAATTTTAAACATGTAAAGATTAGAGATAATAGCAGAATAATAATTATTTAAGCCGACAGTAAGGATAGAATCAAATTCCAAAATTGGAATTGTTAACCCATATTGACGCAGTCAAATGCATTAAATCTTCAGTCGAATGCATTGCTTTACAACTGTTGAATTCCAAATGTAAATCTTCAAAGCAATGTCCTTCCTGCAAAACCTTTCAAAAACCTCTTCCAGATCAAGCATAATGGTTAAGCAAGAATAATATCAATATAGAAGTCAATGTATATGGATGCATGAGAGTTTAAGCATAGTTGACTTCAATGAGAACATAGTCGAATCAATCAAACAGTTTATCAGAATTCATTCAAACAGATTAAGTAAATGGATTGATTCAAATTGCAAATTTTCATTTCCTTGATAGAAAAGATATTACATATGTAGATTTAGGAACAAGGAATCAAAGCAAAATATCAAAAGATGGCTTTATATGCCATTATAAAAAGTGAAAAACCCTTAGTCTAGAACTTTTAGTTTTTCTTTTCTTTTCTTATTAATGAAAGACTTGAGAACGATGTCACTTGCATTATTCTCTGATCTTGTCTCTTCACTGTCATCATTACTTCTTTGAGACGATTTATCTCAGCTAATTCTTGTAGAACAATCCTTTCAAACTCATTTCTCCCTCTGTACTGATTCACTTGAGAGGTTGATGGTGCGTTGTTGTCGATTGAAATCTCATCTTTGTATTTCCATCCTTCAGATGTTTTCTCCATGTGCATTAAGTGAAGCACGATTTTGTCAACAAGGCTTGAGTTTTGATATTGCTCACTAGATTCACCAATGCATTCCACACCACAATAAATCAATATTTTTGAAATGAAGACACAGTAAGGCAACTTTCCTGATTCTGATTTAGTCACCTTTAACATGTTATTAGAGATGGTTGCTGGCCAGTAAACCTGAATGCTCTTCTTTAAGCCTTTCAGCATCATTAAGTCTTCAGTGGTGGCTTGTGCATAGTTTCCTCCTCTAGCCATGAGTATATAGGCTATGATGTAGATAGTCATTCTTTCATCTTTCTTCATACTACCTGTTTTGTAGATTGTATTCATCCGATGATCTTCAACATTTCTCAGACATTGTTGATACTCATTCAGCTTGTTGAACCCCTCTATTCCAAGATGGCATTTGTCACCACCAAATTCTTAGTCCTCCAACAGCTTTCCAGATTTCATCAGTGAGTTTGATGTCAATTCCCTTACCCCGAGAACAGAGAACACCATCAACAATCTTCAGGTTACAGTAAAATACTTTTACCAGGTCAGGATACCATGGACTTGCCATCTCAACAAAATGTTTCAATCCTTGACGCTTAATACATCTTTGGAATTGAAACCCTTCATTCCTTAAGAACTTTAGCTTAAGAAATTTGTGCGTAACTAGGGTTCTTTCTTCTTTTCCAGCAGTCAAGAAAGTTTGACTGACCTTCGTTGTCGCTTATCCACCTGATACGCGGGGCCCAAGCCCAATAAGATGATACGTGGGGCCCAAGTCCAATAAATAAAAATCAACAACACAACCCAAGAGGAAGGGTAAAAGAGTCATTCCCACAAAAGGGAGGGGGTTAGATTAGTAATGAAAGGGGTGCATCATGGAAGCACATGAAGACTTAATTTTTAGCACATGTATACCGTGCCTTTTCTAGAATACACAACATTTTTATTGGTTGTCACACGTGGCTTTAGATCCACATCTCACGGTCATCACTGCCACGGTGCAGCCTCATGGATGAGTCTATAAATCCATTGTTACACTCATTGTAAGATACTTTTGGATCTTATATGAATTGCTTTGCTGATGCATTTCCAGCACACCAAATTCTCCCAAAAGTCTACTTCTCTTGAGGTTTCCCTTTCCCATCTAGCTTCCTTCCAGAAGGAAAGTTGTCTGAGCTAGTTCCATATCCATCTAAGCTCCTCATCCACCACCTAAACCACTGAAACACCTCTGTTCCGCTGCTGCCAAATCATAAGCACTTTCATCCGCTGCCTCTGGAACATTTTCCAACTCCTTCCGCTGCATTCAAACATCACCTCTGCTGGAGCATCTTTATCATGTGGTATTCAGAGCTATGGTTGATTCACGCTCCAGCTAAGTCCATTTTCGTCAATCCATATTGTCATTAACTTTCGCATTGTCTTTGCTTATATGTGTTACTGTTCCCTTAATTTTTGGTTGATTTTTCTATTTAAGTGAATGCTTGCTTCGTTCACAGTTCAATAGATTCTAGTGTTATCATTTTAATCGGTGCCTTATCTTGTTTGAAGTCTCATCCTATCGTTTAATCATTTTCCAGTTGTGTTGAGTCATGTGCAATGTTGTTGTTGTTTTAAAATTGTCAATCAGTTTCTTTTGATTCTATTTCAGCATAGTTTCTTTTGAATTTTAATTGTGTTGAGCATTAGCTAATTCTATGTTGATCATATAAGGCAATGGAGTGTCATCCAGCCTTGATCATTTGAGTAAAAGCAATGCCAATAGTGTTTTCAGCAGCAGATTTGTACTGTAACTCTGTTTTTAACATGTTTTGTTTGGCTGGTTTTTTACTGATGCACGTTACTGTATCCAGATTTAATGGTTGAACACCTTTTCTAAATCTGTTTGATGATGCTACAAGTATCTAAAGATATTACAACATCTATTCATCACAAATTTGCTATTTGAGTAGTTGAATTACTCAAAATCTGGATTAAGAATGTGTTGTTGTCATTGTTATGTCCTATAGCTTGGCACCATGCTAATTGTCCTTGGTTGTGTCATAGGATCTCTAATATTCACTTGCTTGATCTTCTAAAGCTAGATCTAGAGTTAGGATCACTCTTTCATCAATTACTGGCCTGCATAACTTTGCCTCCAATAAAAACTGTTTGAACGTGCTGCAACAAATTTTATTTCTGCATAATTGGCAACCTTAGTGGTGAATTTGAGTATCTGCTTTATTTTGTGCATTGAACACATTTGGACAACTTTATTTGACCATTTAAAACGTGTCTAAACTGTTCTTTTGGTTATTTTTCCAACAATGCACAAAATCATCATGTCACTTCCCAATTTTGAGTAAAATTGCCAACTAGTGCAGTCCTAATCTAAATCCATTTGTGTTTCCACTGTTTTCTTGTTTGAACACTCATATAAAGTGAATTCAAAAGTGTCTCCACTGTTCATATGGTCAAATCTGCACTTATTCATAGAAAAACCAATTAAACCACTAGATTTTGACCAATTTTGGAAGTGTAGTAGTGGAATTCTGTTGTGATTAATTTCCTGGCTGCATAAATGATTGTACATAATCCTTTTCATCCTATAACATTGCTGGAATGTTCTATAAGCAATAACCACAACATACTAAATTTGTCACTGCTGTTTTGAAAAATTTCCAGCATACATATTTGGTGCATTCAGTTTTGGAGGGTAGATTAATTGAGTCTGTCGTGAATTCAATTTTTGGGATTGGCAAGAGCTGGGAATTCTTTTTCCATATGTGTTTCTATTCATTTAACCCTGCAAGCAAATCATAAAAAGCAAATACTCCCTGCAATCCCGTTTGAAACCGTGAAAGATAATCAGAAAAAAACACAGTTGTTGTATTTCTTTGAGTCATTTCATCAAACAGTTTTGCCAATTTTGTGAAATCAATCAAAATTCGATTAGCTGCAGCATGTTTTGGTTTTCTTGCTTTATAAATCCACTCTAGAACTACTCTTAAGATCCTTTTGAGTGCCACCTTCTATTGAAAACCGTTTAATTGCTTGCTTTGATTTGTTTGAACATTCTGCACATAAACTGTTTGATGAAAGTCTAGTTGTGAAATCTGGTTTAACAATTTCTGGCAGCAGCAGGGTGATTAATCTGGTTTCATAATTGATCTTGGTTGGTCTGTGTGAGCTTTAAATGGATGAGGAACTAGTAAAGGCTGTCTCCTAGCACTGGTAGCCTATTAGGACGTGGATTGGGACAAGGCAAAACCAAATTGTAGTACTTGTTGGTGCAGCAAAGAGGTGTGCGGGCTGCATTATTTCATTGCAGCAACAGCAAATTGAAATTTTCCCAGCAACTGTGAGAATTGCCGTGAACTCCTATAGTTCAATTCTTCAAGAGAAACCAAAGATGCACACATCATTACCTTTTCATTTCCTTGTTGTTTCAAGTCATTTGTTTTGCAAAAATACTTGTAAATGGCCATTAAGCAAGTGACTTGGAAGAATTCACAAGTGTTCTTCCATCACTTGTAAATTTTTGCTCTTAATTCTTCATTAAAATTGGTAGACGGTGAGTGTGTCTTGGATCCAAATTCCAAGCCTCACCTAAGAGACCTCACATCTTTCATTTCTTCAAAGTTTTTGGAAAAGTCTTAAAGTTTAGTTTTCTCTTCATGATTCTTTGTTGTCTTTAAGACTGTGGTGGATTTAAAAGTGATTTTGATCTAAAGATTTTAGTAAGTAACTAGAAGCATATTTGGCAAGGCAAGGCTTGGTACTTAAGCAACCCTAGTGGTTCACCTCCCTTACCTGGAATATTGCTTTCNAGTGAAATCTTTAGTCTTTATTTCAAGAAAACATTTAAGTTCATCACAATGTCTAGAATACATTCTTCTAGAATCAACAATTCTCATGAAAAACAATTCACCCTTCAAACTCTANTTCACAAACTCAATGAGATGGAAAGAAAAATAAGTCAAGAAAAANTCCACAATNAGCTAGATAATGNCAAGATTCACAATGAGNTNAAAATGCTAAAGAGTGAACAAGCTAGAAATAGGGAGAGGTCTAGGAAAAATCACACTATAGACTTTCAAAGTAAAAGAGAATTCCTAGATAAGCTCCAAAAGTTACAACAAAACTCTATGACTGTGGAAGAATATAGGCAAAAGATAGAGCTATACAAAATAAGGGTAGGAATTGTTGAGAGGGAAGAGATTACCTTAGCCAGATTTTTGAATGGGTTAAATTTTGACATAAGGCATGAGGTTGAGTTACTACCTTATAAAGATTTGAATGATCTTGTCCAAATGTGTATTAAGGTAGAACAACAATCTTCCAAACGAGAACAAGAGAGAATAGACCTAGAAAGAAAAAGAGAAGAAAGAATAGAGCAAGAGAGAAGAGAAAGAAAGAGAAGAGAAGAGGAAGAAAGAGAGAGGAAAAGAAGAAGAAAGAAGAGAGCAAGAGAGAAGAGCAGAAGAAGAAAGAGAGAGAAGTGAAGAAGAGAAAAGAGAGCAAGAGAGAAAAGAAGATGAAGAAAGAGAGAGAAGAGAAGAAGAGAAAAGAAAGCAAGAGAGAAAAGAAGAAGAGGCAAGAAGAGAAATAGAAAGAAGAGAGGGAAGCAAGGAAGAAGAGCCAATAAAGCAAGAAGAAGAACAAGAACTAAGAAAAGAGCAAACACCACCTCCTCCTACACTCCTCATAGAACCAAGACTTTTAAGGGGAGGTTTTCCATCCTTTAACTTTTCTTCTTCTACCTTTGAATTTTTTTCATATTAATTTGTCTTTCAAAGAAATTGCCATACCATATTTTCAAAATTTAGAATTCTCAACACATGGCAATTCACAACTTGAGTTATGGTTACCTCTTTGGTTACCACTAACTCAAGACAAAAATAAATTTGTGAAAGAAGTAATGTTTCATAAAATTATAAAACTTGAACAATTTAACATTAGGAAGCCTTCTTCTAAACATACTTTTTCATGCATCTTGTTGGGTCAATTGAAACTAATCAGTGATATGTTTGATGCTTATTGCAGATTCACATTTGACCCTAGAGGAACTTATATGGAGCCAACAAAAATAAGTCCTCAAAATAAAGACGACCCACCAGATTTGAGGAAAAATCCTTCTCAAGAGGGAGGGGATGATTCGCGGGGCCCAAGCCTAATAAGATGATACACGGGCCCCAAGTCCAATAAATAAAATCCAACAACCCAACCCAAGAAGAAGGGTAAAAGAGTCATTCCCACAAAAGGGAGGGGGTGAGATTAGTAATGAAAGGGGTGCATCATGGAAGCACATAAAGACTTAATTTTCAGCACATGTATATCGTGCCTTTTCTAGAATACACAACATTTTTCTTGCTTGTCACACGTGGCTTTAGATCCACATCTCACGGTCATCACCGCCACGCTGCAGCCTCATGGATGAGTCTATAAATCCATGGTTGCACTCATTGTAAGATACTTTTGGATGTTATATGAATTTGCTTTGCTGATGCATTTCCCATATAACTTCCTTCCAGAAGGAAGGCTGTCTGAGCTAGTCCCATCAATCCTCCCTCATGTGTCTCTTTGACAAGGAGTTTTCTATGTGATCCTTGAGGAATACAAATTTTTCCTTCTTTAAAAAGATATCCCTCTCTCACATAAAAACCTCCTTGAGCTTTATTAAGACATTCTACATACATATGAGAAAATTCAGGATCTTATGAATAAAACTCAGTTATGTTATCAAACCCAAGAATTTGAGCTCCCAATGTGGCTAAAAGATTAATTTTTCTTGATAGGGCATCCGCCACAACATTGGATTTACCTTTCTTGTATTTGATAACATAAGAGAATTGTTCAATGAATTCTAACCACTTAGCATGCCTCTTTTACAACTTGTGTTGACTCTTCAAATATTTTAGTGATTCATGATCACTATGAATGATAAACTCCTTGGAAACAAGGTAATGTTCCCAAGTTTGAAGAGCCCTAATAAGAGCATAAAGTTCCTTATCATAGGTTGGATAGTTACAAGAAGCCCCATGAAGTTTTTCACTAAAGTAGGCAATAGGGTGTCCTTCTTGTAATAGTATCGCACCTATTCCATGTCCTGAAGCATCACATTCTAGCTCAAATGTTTTTGAAAAGTTGGGAAGAGCTAAAATGGGTGCTTGGGTGAGCTTTTCTCTGAGTAGCTCAAAAGCTTTTTGTTGCTTATCTCCCCAAATGAATGTAACATCCTTTTTCACCAACTCATTGAGAGGTGAAGCTAGACTAGAGAAGTTAGGTACAAATCTTCTATAAAAACTTGCCAATCCATGAAAACTCCTAACTTCTCCTACATTCTTTGGAAGGGGTCAATCTTGGATAGCCTTTATTTTCTCAAGGTCAACATGAACCCCTTTTCTATTGACCACAAAACCTAAAAAAATGACACTATCAACACAAAAAGTGCATTTGTCAAGATTTGCAAACAATTTGTTGGTTTTAAGAATTGTTAAAACAACTCTTAATTGTTTTTCATGGTTGTGCAAATCTTGACTATAGACCAAAATTGTCATCAAAATAAACAACTACAAACTTCCCAATGCAATCCCTTAGAACATGATTCATAAGTCTCATGAATGTACTTGGGGCATTTGTAAGACCAAAAGGCATTACTAGCCACTCATATAATCCAAACTTAGTCTTAAAAGCAGTTTCCCATTCATCTCCTTCTTTAATTCGAATTTGATGATATCCACTCTTAAGATCTATTTTTGAGAAAATTTGAGCCCCATGTAAGTCATCCAACATATCATCAAGTCTAGGGATGGGATGTCTGTACTTTATTGTGATGTTGTTGATAGCCTTACAATCACAACACATGCGCCACTTTCCATCCTTCTTTGGCACCAACAATACAGGTACAACACATGGACTTAGACTCTTTTGAGCCAAGCCTTTATCTAGCAACTCTTGAACTTGTGCCTCTATCTCTTTTGTTTCTTGGGGATTGGTCCTATAGGCAGGCCTATTAGGAAGAGTTTCCTCTGGAATGAAATCAATTTGATGTTCTATCCCTCTTAAAGGTGGAAGCCCAATTTGAATTTCTTTGGGAAATAAATCATCAAATTCCTTCAAAAGTCTTTGTATAGGAAGAGATAGAGTAGAAGTCTTAGAATCAATAGATGTGCATGTGAGTGTTCCTTGACAAAGAAGGAGGTATGAAGGTTGCTCAACTTGAAGTGTATTGATTAAAGTCTTTTTATTTAAAAGGACTTCATGTTGAGTAACCTTGGAGGGAACACTAGACTCACAACCCTCTTTCTTTTGTTTTGATCCTTTTTTTCTCTTTTGTTCCTTTTCTTGATCCCTTATGGACTTCATTTGTGCTTGATCCTGAGCCACCTAGGCAGGAGTCAAAGGATGAAGCACAAATTTCTTACCCTTTTTATGCACTGTGATGGTATTGGTTAGACCATGGTGTATAGTATTATGATCAAATTGCCATGGTCTCCCCAATAACACATGGCAAGCTTCCATGGGAACTACATCACAAAAAACTTCATCTTTGAAGTTCCCTATGGAAAAAGCCAGCTTGACTTGAGTCTTGACTGTGATATCCCCATCTTCATTTAGCCAATGAAGTTTGTAAGGTTTAGGATGGGGTATTACAACAAGATTCAACTTCTCAACCAATCTTGTACTACAACAATTGCAANAAGAACCACTATCAANAATGAGAGANCAATGATTTTCTTGNACTTTGCATCTTGTATGAAAGANGTTCTCTCTTTGTGATAGATGTTCTAGACTTGGTTGACTATTAAGCACCCTTCTCACCATGAGAAGTTGACCATCATCAGCAAACACTTCCTCTTCTTTTTTTGTCTCGCCCTCAGTTTCACTAGAAGGGGTGTCACTTTCACTGCTATAAATGTCCTTTCCTCTTAGAATGATGTTTCTTTTAATAGGACATTGAGCAACTACATGACCCCTTCCTAGACACTTGAAACATTTGATTTCACTTGTTCTAGGGTGGGAAGAGGACTCTAGTTTGGGTTTCTCAACAATTTTGGCTAGAGGTTTAAATGGCTCTTTTTCTTTAAAACTTCTCTTTTCAAAAGGTTGAACTTGAGCTCTCTTGTGAGAGGATTTTCTCAAATTTTGTTGTTCTACCTTGATACACATTTGGACAAGACTATCCAGATCTATATAAGGTAAAAGTTCAACCTTGTCTCGAATTTCATAATTGAGCCCACTCAAAAATCTAGCCATTGTGAGTTCATCTGTTTCTTATATCCTTGCCCTTATCATATACAACTCCATCTTTTGTCTATATTGTTCTACAGACATAGAATTTTGTTGTAATCTTTGGAGCTTATCCATAAGCTCTCTATGATAGTAGGAGGGAATATGTCTCCTCCTAAGGGCAGTGATCAAGTCATTCCAATATCTTATTGGAGGATTTNGGTGACGCCTTCTTTCTTCCACTATGGCAGTCCACCAATACATGGNATACNCTTGAAANCTAAGGGTAGCTAGAGGAACCTTTCTTTCTTCACTTACTTGGTGGCAAGCAAAGAGTTGTTCCACCTTCATTTCCCAATCTAGAAAGGCTTCAACATCATCTTTTCCATGAAAGTGAGGCAAGTTTATGTTGACTTCTCTAGGGGGAGGAGGTTCTTGAATTTCCCGCCTATGTCTTCTAAAAGAAGAATAGTCCCCATCATAATCTCCCATTCTAAAATTCTCTACCTCATGGTGAGAATCTCCACTCCTACTCCCCCTCATTCTCCCTTGCTCATCTCTCATGATTCTCAACTCATCTTGAATTATGGTAATTTGCCTTTCCCTATCTTGTTGAGCATAATCCATTTTTCTTTCAGTATCAATTCTCCATTGAGTTAGCTCTCTAAGTTGTTTTGAAATATCTTTGAGAGTAACTTGTTCCTAAAATCACTAACTCTTGGAGACTGATGCTTTGACATTTTGTGATTTTAAAAGTTTTCTTGTGTTACAACTTACTTAGATTTCACCCAAGAACAAATTCCAGGTAAGGGAGGTGAACCACTAGGGTTGCTTAAGTACCAAGCCTTTTCCTTGCCAAAAATGTTCTAGGCTACTTACTTATTGGTTGTTACTCCAAGATTACTTCTAAGATCACAAAAGAAGACTCAAAAGCAAAGCAAAGAATTAGGACTCTAAATTCAGACTCTGAAAGAGATTCCTAAGCGAAAATTAAAAAAATGACAAATTGAAAGAAGCTTAAGAAAAAAGGTAAAGGTGAGGTCTCCTAGGTGAGGCTTAGACTTTGGATCTAAGACACACTCACCGTCTACCAATTTTAGGTGATGAGACTTTAAGTCAAGTTAGCAAATGAGGGAAGAACACTTATGAGCTCTTCCACTTCACTTGCTTGAAATGGCCCTTTACAATACAAGAAAAGAAATGAGCAAATACAAAATTAAACAAGATAACAAGGAAGTGGGTTTGGCAATGCAACTCTAGCTTCTCTCAAGGAATTCCTGGCTGTGTAATGTGCCAAATGCAAGTCTCACAGTTGCAATGTAGTGAGGTTTTGGAACGTTGAAGCACTTAGAAACTGTCTTCGGACAGATCTGCTGCAGCTTCAGCAGTGTGATAGTAGGACTTGCTCCACTTCCTGTCACTTTGCCTTGTTCTTCTAATCACTTCTCCACTCCCTAAGATGCTACCGAGACAGGGAATTTCTGAAGCAAACCACCCTTCCACGAAAGCACCTCCAACAGCACAGAACCAACCCAGCAGTGAGTGAAGTTAGTGATCAGAAAATACAATCTCTGTTGTAGAACCAGACTGCACTACCCACCTTTTATCAAATAGATGGTATGCAAGAGTGCCAAAAATTGAAATTAAAGCAAGAAAAGGTATAGAAACATGATGGCACAACAAATAGAAGCTTAGGAATGGTCCTAACACAGATTAACAAATCAAGCTGTAATTGAATCGAATTGAGAAGCAAATGAAATTCTGTCAAATCTGTTTGTGAAAATGCCTGAATGAAAAGCANTTTTGGTGCATCAGATTTTGTCAATTTTACTTGCACTGGTCATTCAACTTTTTAATAATTTCGAACTCTTTTGATTACACAATCTGTTATGTTATATTTAGTAAACTTTGACCAAGCTCTTGCTACAATTTTATGGCATCTCGATGCACCACACAAATCAGAATTTCAATGCCAAAACTATGCAGCTTGCACTCAACAAAGAAAGCTAATTCTGGTGGTTTGGCTAGTGAAATTTATAAGAACTGACTTTTAGTGTAATTTCTCTGCATAACCAAGTTTTAATGATCAAAGTAAACTTGTGGACACTAGCTTTTGAAGCTAAATTCAATCAGTGCAGAATTGGACTGTTTGAACCCGATTATGCAGTAGAATTGGCTTATTTTTCACAACTCAACCAACCAGAATTTGCTACAATGAATCAAATGACCTTTGGACCAACATTGCATCCATATTCATCATTTAAAACTTGAGAAAGCATTGGAATCAATTTTAAAGATGTCCAACAATGGTCTACTACTGAACCAGATTGAAAAACATCATAAAAATAAAAATCAATGAAGTGGAGTTCGGTCAACTGCAGATTTGACTCATGTGGGATTTCTAATGATGTTATCCAACCTTTTATAGCATCATTTCAGTGCTAACATGATATACATCATGAATTATCCAGAAGAATCACTTAGCAAAGAATCAAAAATTGCAAAATCAACTTAAATGACTGCAACGAATAAAAGCAACGCTTGCATCAACACTGAACCACAGATCTGAATTGTTCAACACAAATTATGCACTTGAGCTCATCATTACGATTGTCATGGCTCTTTAATTGTGCAGAGATGTTGAGCTTCAATCAGATTTAACAATGGCAGAACACACAGTTTTCAAAAGAAAACAGAATTGATGAACAAGACAGAAGAAAAAAAATGATACATGACAGTACATGATAGAATTGATTTCTCAAAATAAAATGACTTAAGCAATGGATTGACCGAATAAAATGAAGAATCTAAACTCAAGGATAGGCTAGCACACAAGAAGACACATAAACAGAACCTACTATAAAAGAAACAAAATGGAAAGATGACTTAGCTCACGGTTGCTTCTTGAACCTTGCTCTGATACCAAATGATATCTCCAGCCTTGGAAAATAGTTCAGATCCATGAGTTCAAACAATGGAACAGTGACGGTGGAGAATGCTATGAGGAGAAAACCGAGTGTGTGAGTGGCAGCAGCAGATCTGAGTGGTTAATGGACTTGACATAGCAGCAGCGGAGGATATGGATAATGATTGAAGTTGATGTATGAAGTGCTTGTGGTGGTCAGGGAATCAAGCTCAGAAAGCCCTCTCTAGGAAGGAAGCTAGAGGAGAAGGAAAAGAAGCACAAGTTGAATGACTATCGGTGGAGAAAAGATGGAAGATTCATCAACAAATAATCTCTCAATTTCCAAAAGTAACATACAGAAGCTGCCTTGGGTTTTTTATAAGCATACCCTTCGGCCTTGGCAAGGAAAATACTAGATCCATGGAATGTGGATCTGCTGACACGTAGGCAGCCATGTGCAGCATGTGTTAGCCTTCTAGAATGTTTTCTAACCAAGTAGCATGTGTTACATGTGGAAAATGTTTTCTAACCAAGTAGCATGTGTTACATGTGTGACAGCTGGAAAACTAAATGTGTCGTGCCATACATGTAAGGAAAATGAGGTGTTTTATCCCTTTCCTTCCTTGGACCATCTTNGCTCTTGATCTTGCCCTCCTGGCTTCCATTCAAAACATGTGAAGAATATCTGACCTTCTTGTGTTGGCTCTTGGATTTTGTTGACAAATTGGCAAGTGTACCAAATCGTACAAGTAATATAAATGGTAAGACCAAGTATCGTTTTCCCAAGAGACTCGAAAGGCTTTCTCGTTCACGTGAATTAAAATAATAAGACTTGAAAATAAAAATTAACAAATTGGATTTGAGAACAAAAATATTAACATGCAAAATAATGTTGATTCAATTGAC
>NW_014542554.1:808018-825151 GCF_000741045.1 Vigna radiata var. radiata | reverse complement strand
CACCATAGACATGGTGAAACTAGATGGAAAATGGAAGAAGAATGGAAAAGCAAACCCTAGAAAAGATGAAAAGGAGCCTAAGCATCCAAGAGATCCTCTCTAGAGAGCAAAATTAGGTCTGGTCGTTCTCCCCTGTCAAAAGAATAACTCTGAACTCGCAATAGGGGTATTTATAGGTGAAGAGCGCATCAGAAAACAGGCCCAGGCCCAACGGAACACCGCTCGGCAGTTTGGCAAAAGCCTCAGAACTGCCCGGCGGTGCAAGGTGCCGCCCGGCGGTTTCCCTCGAAATCGCCCACCGTCAATCGCCATGCCTACTCCTCGCCCTGGACCGCCCGACGGTTTAAGTGTGCCGCCGGGCGGTGCGTCGACTCTTCAAATCTTCATTTTTCTGCTCTTTTCTTGAGTCTACGACCTGTATCTTCAACTCTATTCTTCATTTTCTCAAAATAGCTACAAAACAATGCAAAACAAGCATAATATCGCTAAAAACAACTTTTGACTCTCTACAGACTGATTTATTGAGTTTTTCTTGATTCTAGGCTCATTCCAAGTAGTAAAGGGCGTAATTCGATCCAAATTGACATATGAAAATAACTGTTTTTCAACCTTCATCAGATTTTGTGTTGTAATTTCCTGGCCATCTGTCTTGTTATAGGACCTGGATTGAGACTGCTAGGACCCCGTGTATCATCTATCAAAAATTTTTGTAGGTACAAATGGACCATTTAAAGTAGCATCCAAAATTCCTTTATCTTGCAATTCAAGAAAGATCTGCATGCGAATTTTCCAAAAAGGATAATTTTCACCAACAAACAGAGGTGGTCTGTTTGTTGAAGCACCTTCACCAAAAGTTTAAAAATTTGAAGTCATCCCCAGGTTTTACAGTCGAATAGAATAAAAACAGAGTCGACTGAATTTTCAGATATTTTATGAAAACTAGCTCTGGTGCTAATTGTTATGAAACAGGTTGGCTTCGTTTTACACCAAGAGGGAGGGGTGAATTGGTGTTAATTCAAAATTAAAAGCTTTTCGCAATCTTGGTATGAATAATTCAAAGCTTTTAATCTTTCCTTGAAATGCAAGTTATTGAAAATTTAGTACAGTGGAAAAACGCAGTTGACTGACTGACAGATATAGTCGACTGGAAAACAAAGAGTGTAGGGATGAGAAAATTCAAACACTGTGTTTATACACTATAATGGTTGCGGCTTTTAATACAAGGAATTTATAGAAGCACCACGCAAAAATATAAATCTCCTCTCTAACCCAAAACCACATATAGCATCAAACACAAAACCAAAATTGCAGCAAGAATCCCCTCTTCTACAATCTGCACCCACGTCGAACAATCCTCAACGTGTCACCAGCACTCTTCACATGATGCCAAGCCTATCCCAGTAGACTTCACAGGTTGCCAAGCCTTCAGTCCAAAACAACAATCTTCACAGGATGCCAAGCCTATCAAGATCAAACCAGAAGCACCTTCTTCGTGCAGATATTGATCAAACATCGCACCCCATGCAAAATTTAATGTGCATAAAAGAATGCAGTATGGATTAGGAAGTGACTCCTAGGTCGTCTCTCAAGGACCAAATGTGGTTCGAGAATTAGGTCACAACCGAAGTGGGGGAGGGTTTGTGAAAGGTTTGTTAATGTAGATGAATTAAACTAAAACACAGATGCAAACAGAAATGTAAACAAAAATCAAACACAGAATAAAAGTGGTTGGTCATTAACTCAGTTACTATGCTCCTAATCACAGATCAACGACAAGTACACACTACTCTAATCCAAATCCGACACGAATCACCCAACTAAGCGAAGGCTAATTCGGTCTTCAAAATTACAGACTAAGCGAATGCAATGCACAAATTTAATCAGCCATCCACCATACAGTCTAATCAACCAAGCGAAGAATTGACACAAATTAGGCAACTAAGCGTATACCTAATTGCAGGCAAAACACAGATTAAATATTGAGCAGAATCAAAGCAGCAGTATGGCAATTAAAGTCAAAAGTCTCAGGGAAGCAAAGTAACTTTATTAACAACCAACGCGACTAATTTAAGCTAACATCACAATTAAATTAACACAATCGAATGAGACAGAATAGACGATATTAAAGTAACTAAAACAATAACCAAACATAACAGACATAATAAATGGAAATAGGAAATAGAACAGTCCTAAAACAAGATGTGTTAACTAATTAAAATGTAATAGATAATGAAGAAACACTTGGCTAAAGATGAAATGCAATGCATGAACCACTTAAATGCAACACATAAATCTGCAGTAAGAATCAACTTCAGTGATAAACTTGAGTAGGCTAATTCTCATTTAATGTCATCCAACTCCTTTTTCGGTGCAGGCATGAAAGCTAAATAAAAAAAATAGACATTGGAACTTTTCTCTCAAGGACGTCACCACGTGTACGCCACCCAATAATCAAGAAATGAAATGAACTTCACCGTGAAACTTCTCCATAATGAAATCAACATTTTTTTTTAAATAAATTAAAAATTGAGTGAAATCATCCCTCTACACCACGTCCCATCCTTTCTCTTCAAAAATGGAATTTACTTTGCTTAAGAAAATGAATTCGTGAGTGCCAAAGCTTTCTCCAATTAAAAATTCTTTCTCTCGAAATCAATCACCCAAAACCGTACGCTACTCTATGAATCCTATCTAATTAACTCTTCAATTCTTCAAATGAAAAAAAATAAAAGCTAGCAATTTCAATCACTTGCAATCACCGTCCCATCACCGGATCCACCTTTTCATTCATGAATAAAACATTGGTTCAAGCACTTTTCTTAAAAGCAATTGAATAACAAGGAGTTGGTGCTGTGACCATCCAGCTCTACCAAATGGAATGTACTTTGCTTCCCATCAATTAACTAAATGCAACATCAGTGAAAAGAAGGCAATTAACATGAACACTTCAAATTAAAGAAGAATAAAAAAGTTATTGAACGCTGACACCACCTTCTTTCCCAATTCAAAATAGTGATACATTCAAAGAAAAGAAAGTGTAACCAGGACGTGACAGTCGTTCCCTTCTCCCAGCCAAGAGATTGAAAACGAAAATGCTTCTCCCATTCATCCATTATCCATCAACATTGGCATTGTTTTTGTTCAAAGAAAAAAAAAGCTAATGTGTCTCAACGTTCCACCAAAAATGAAAAATGCCGAGACCCCTACAAAGTGACGACTGGTAGGGTTTTTCCTAGGACCAAGTGTTAACTTTTTAAGGATAGGTGGGGTCCACCCTAAAAAAATAAAACCCTAGGGTGCCAAGTGTCCTACAATTTTGGGCCCTCATATTTTTGCCAACAATGACCCATTGTGCACAAGCTTGTCCAAAAGGTTTAAAAAATTAAATTACAATGTAACTAAAATTTAAAATGTCTAATTTGAGAGTCTTGAACTATTTTGTCTCCTTCCCAATGCTCCAAATAGTATCTCAAATTTTCCCTGCAATTAAAAATGCAATTAATTAGCTAAGAATATTCAAATTAATTAAAATTAGAATTTCCAGTCAAATTAAGCATAATTAGGAAAAACGAGAAAACACTAGACAAGCACAATTCCCTGATTAAACTCGGTACAATAAACTAAGTGAAATCAATAAAATATCGACTCATCAATCACCACCGTCTTCTTGGAGAATTCTTGGAGCTTTTAACGAATTCAATCTGAAACAGGAAAATGAAATTCTCAGATCACAAAAGTCACAAAACAATTCGCGTTCTGTCTATTTATAGCTTTTTGTTTCATCAGATTGATTCATAGTCGAATAACCTACTAATACATTCGACTGTATTAAAACAGTTATAACAGACAGTCAACATAAAGGCTCCTCAGTCAACAGAATCAAGACACATTTATTACATTGACCAGGTCATACAGTTTTAACTAACTTTTGAAAATATAGCCGTTGGAGCTTGTAGGCTTAATAGAATTTCAAATCTGAACAATAACACAGTTGAATATGCATTTCACAATGTCGACTGACACATGAAAGATAACTTTGAAATTCTTTTCAACACAAAATCTCACACATCACTTGTTCACAAAATCTATACAAAGATTTTAGCATATTCGAATCCATTAAGAGTGTATTCGACTCGACTAGAACTTTGTCACAACACTTATAAGTTGAAAAGGTGCTTGTGATCTTTTCTTTCATAAATGTGTAATGATCAAAAATATTTTCTCTCACATTTCAATACAATAATGTTCCACAAATATAACACTCAATCAATCATAGGAACATACAATGTAATTCAATCAAAACATGTTCAGCGAATATGACAAACATTACAGAATAAGAACATGTAATACTAGAACATATATATTGTTATTAAGTACTGAGTTGTCATCATCAAAAACCAGTTTGATATAAAGTTTGTGCGGTCAACAATCTCAACAAATTGCAGCCAAGTAGACGTCCCCCCCCCCCCCATTACAACCGACGTCGATAGACTGTCTTCTCGCCTACCTCAGGTCATTAGACGTCGGTTTAGGATAGAGTAGACGTGTACTATATCATAGACATCGCTTTCCGTTGAATCCGACGTCTAGGTTACCAACTTATTTACGACAATGCCATCGTCCACCCATATATGTCGGGCTACCCTCGAACCGACGTCTTATGGGTGACGTTAAACAACGTGTTTGAACTACTGATCCAATAAAGAGGTCATACCTTCACAGATCAAATTCCTCTAAAAAGTAAAAGAATATATATATATATATATATATATATATATATATATATATATATATATATATATATATATATATATATATAACCAAAAAAAAGAGCATGCAATTGGTTCCTATATTAAAGTTTAAACAAATCACTTATAGTTGAAGGGTAAAGGAAACTATATTAGCCTAAGCAATAAAGTTATCAAAAGCATTATCAAAAGCAAAAATTAAAGAAAGATTTGTTTTCACATAATTATTATTATTTTTCAGTTTCAATTTTCAAAAAGGGTACAAAATGAGCACAGTGATATAAAAGGAAAACAAGATTGTACGTGATATTGTCTTCTAAAATTACAACTGAAAAATAAATAATAAGCGAACACAAAGAACAAGGTTTCATGAAGATCCAAAGGGTAAACTACAAGTAAACCTGAAGAAATAGATCAGTAATTGTGTTGTAGTCTTTGGGGCATCCTCCTTCCATTTGAGACATTATACGAGCAAAATTTATGGCACCCTGAAATCAAAGAAGGTTGAATTATTCTATATACATAAACCAGAAAAATATGGATGCCCAAAAAATAAACAACTTAGATTAGAATGCGGATGAGCAATGTGAAAATAATCTTAAAATGAAAGCAACATAAGCATAAGGAAACTATTTCCGTTTGAATGCAAACTGCCATGCATTAGGTGATGCTACTTTAAGCAAGGTATGCTCGGACTTCCAAATCATAAATAAGTACATGATAAATGTCAAGCAAGTCAGAGATAAAATTTAATTCGATGATTGTCACTACAAAAAAAAAAAAGAGCTTATATAGAGGGGGTTATTTAGGGGAGGTTATGAAAAACCTCCTCAAATTAACATATTTCATAATGTTTAATTTAAATTATGAAGCTGTCAATGATAGCGGGAGTTTTAATGGTTTTCAAGGGAGGTTTATAACCCCTTCAAAAATAATAATATTTTTCTTCCTTTATTTCATTTTTTACATTTCTTCTGTTTAAAAATTTTAAACTAATTATTTTTTTAAATTGTAAAATTTCATCGATCTAAATCTCGAAACCCATCTCCCTCTCAAAATCAGACTACACCCTTATTTCCTCTAAAAAATTCCTGAACCCTAAAATCCCTTTCATTCCTTTCTCCTTTTCTTCCTCGCACACTCGTTCTTCTCTTCCTCGCACACTGGTTCGTCTCTTCCATTAGCCTTCAGAATCGTAGTCGCAAAACCGTTGGTAGACAGAGCTGCAGCGGTGGTTGCGTGGTCTTCCTCTTGTTATTGTTTTGTCAGTCTCAAGTGAAAGCCCCTGTTCCATGGTCTTCCTCTTGTTATTGTTGGCTTGTTGGAGTGATTGTTTCTGTTGTTCTATAGTTGGTTGTGGACGTGACTCTGACTCTGGTTGAGGATCTTGCGATTTTGGTGCTTGTTGTTGGTCATTTTGGAGAATTTATTGTGTCTGTTGCTGTAGAACTTGTGAGTTTTCAATCTCTTCTGCTATTACTTGCCTTTGATCTTTTAATTTTGTTACGTTAAGCTGCCACATGAAGAATGCTTGATTCATTTTTAACTATGTATTTTCCAAAGCACCTTCGAGAAAGTTTTCTAGTCTTTGAAAACTTAATTTTGACCTAATCTACTGCCTGATTTATGTCAGGTGCAAAAAACTGAGATTAGAAAGAGTGAATGGAAATATTTTGTTCACTACCTTGTAAGTTCAACCATAATATTTCTTCTCTTGCAGCCTAATTTCCTGCATTCTGCAAACGACTTTAGTAATTTCTAGTGATTACCTCATCTCTTGAGTGTTCCTTGATTTAACTTTTCAAATTGATTAAAGTTTTAGCCGGAAAGATTATAAGCCCTGAATCTCACTTAATGTTAAACATTTGAAAATTTCAAGTGATTATGGGTTATGCTACTGATTTTGGTTTTTTCATTTACTATTTTTGCAGGGTTGGAGTAAAAAGTGAGTTTCTTATCTTTTACTTCTTTCATTTAATGTAACAGAGGTACAAATGTAACCTTTCCATGAGAAGTCAACCTTTCAGTTTACAATTTGTTATGAAATATTGTAATTTTTATTTTGTTTAAGAAAAAAAGTATCAAGTGAGAATCAGAGTTAGTGCTTGGAAAATTTTCGATTGAGGCTCTCATTTTAAATGGCCATGGAAGTAGATTACGAGGTACTTGTTGAAAGTATTTGCTATAAATTATTATTATTACATGTAAAAGGTTACAAAGAATATATTGGTTATTTCCAACAGTTGGGACGAATGGGTAAGTGAGGACCGATTAATGAAATTTACGGAATGAAAGATTTATCATTTTCTTTCAATTTCTATTCATATATAGTGAATTGATTGGTTTACTTGCTTTTTGTTTCATGTGATAAAATCAAAATGCCATAATAAATATCTGGTGTTTTAAAGGAGTAAGGCTAAAACTAAAACAAATAATAAGATGAAGAGATTAAGATTTAAATCTTTCTTTGTTTCCTTAAAAATGAAAATACCTGAGTTTGTTTGACATTTGATTTAATGTTTATGAAATTTCTAATTTTTTTTTTCCGTTATTCCTAATTGAAAATATCCTGCTAATTATTGTTTTCTAATTTGTAGAAGGGCAACGGGTCTATTGAAATGCTTGTCAAGATTCAAATTCCTTTAACATTGAAGAAACAACTTGTTGATGATTGGGACTCTGTGACTCAGCAGGATAAGGTACAAGGAAAACTATTAAATTCACTCTTTGTAGTTGTCCACTCACATTTGCTAAGAATATGCACATTTGTAGAGTTAGAGTTTATGCATTTTTATGGTTAAGGTGATCATAGCCCCTTGAATCCTAGAGCCATGTTTTAATGTCACATAGTAATTTGAAGCCATCTGACTGTTTTAGGGGGTTTGTTAGTGTTAGTTGGCTAGTTAGGGCAGAGTCATTCTTCTGACTTTTATAATTTAAAAGAAAGCAATGTCTTGGTCCTTTCACAANGATAAGCCCTTGGAAGAGAAAAAGAGAATTCTTTCTCCCATTTTCTGTAATCTGTTCTATTTCATTCAGCAATAATCAGTTTTTAGGTTCCTAAGCAGGACATACTGTAGTATACACGAGTTCAATGAAACTTGTCTTAGTAATAGTAACTTATTGACAATATCGTTATATCTTGAGGTGTTGTTGGCTCTTCTGAAGTGCCAAGTGTACTGTAGATGAGGATTAAGTGTATAGGAGAGTTGATTTGGAAGTTAACATTGAGATTTAACNGAACTGCATGACAATGACCTTATACACACCAACACTACTAACTCATTCAAAAATACAAGAATGCGACTTTCAGATTTAAGCATTGGTTCATCTAGTACTGCCACATCATCAACATCTACTAATCAATGGGAATAGAAGTACATGAATTTAGAAGGTGCGCTGAAAGCATATATTATAATGAAGGAAGGAAAGATTCCTGATGAATTGGCTACCTTCTTTGATCCTCAACCACAAGTAAGATACTAAATAAGTATAAGTAATATGATTGAATGGATAATTACTATGAGCACATGCAATTGAGTTTAGGAAATGAGTTTAACAGATGTGATAAGTTCAATGAAATCCTTTTGCTGTTGAATACAAATGTTAGAGAAAGTTTCTTAACACTCGGTGGTTTTGTTTGCTTTTTTTTAGGGGAAGTGAGGGGACCGTGGAGACTTCTTGGGAAACTGATAATTAGGATATTAATCTCATGCAATGACTATTTCGTGGTATTGAATTATTTTCCACACAATTTGTTATTGAATTGATAGTTTTAACAAATTCAATCTATCTAATTCAATTCTTCTTTTTTTTCCCCTTTAACCTGATATTATTGAATTGTACAATTATAGTTTAGTGCCTATTTGTTATATATCATGATTGTATTCATTAGTATGCAGTGCCTATTTGTTTTATGGTATGCTTGGATCGATGTGTGTTTGGTTACATGATTNAGATGAAATGTAGTTATCTATTCTTTTACTTTCAAAAGGATTAGTTGGATTAGTTGTTCTTTCTATATTTTTGTTCTCTACTTATGATGATTTCACCCTCTCCACATGAACAAAGAGTTGAACTGTATACATAATTTCTTGTGTTAATAACTAGCAGTACTTCTATATACAGANCCNAATTCTTCAATGATTGATTTTGATCATCAGAAAAACATCATTAGATGGAAGCTAGTTGTTTTTTCTTCATAGAGTGATATTTCCCTAACTGGAATTGATCTTGCTTATTTGCTTTCCTTCTTTTGCCTTAGGTAGATGAAGTAAAATTTGTTATTTTTCTGAAACACATTATTGGAATACGTAAGCCATAAAGTAATGAAATAATGTCCAACGAAAATGGAATTTAGTTAGTGCTTTGGCTTTTGGTATCTATCTGTGTCGTAGTTGTTGTATGTGTCTGTGTTGTAGTTAGCTTTATTGATTGTTGCAGTAAGATTTATATGCATAGTGTGAGAAGTATTGGTCCATTGCATTTTATATATGGTGTAAAGTAGTAACTGCAGTAGCTAAGGAAAATTTGAATAATGACTTTTAAAACTGAATTCTATTTGATTATTTTTTATATATTATTTACAAAATGTGAGTACATGTAATTGAGTTTATTTTATTAATTTTTTTTATATTATTTCAGCAAGCTCGTGATGGAAATGAGCTAGAGTCTCCTTTAGGTACAAAACAATCATCTGATAGAAGTAACATTTAGGAAGTTTATGATATTGTTTTAGGATAAAACTATACNTAGTTTATTATGAATTGAGTAACATTTCTTTCTTTGTAACTACTTCTGTAATGAGATTACATTAACTTCTAGTCTATCTTGATGTGACTATACAATTGTTTCTCAATTTATTTTTCTAAATTTCTTTCTATTCAGGGGCTTTTGTTGTATGGTATCATTTTTTATTCAAAGGAATCATATTTGTTTGGTATTTAATAATTTTAAAAAAATTAAATTTATTTAATTTTGAAATTGAAAAAAAAAGAAGCTAATGGAAATAGATAGTTATTATATATTTTAATAATCATTAAACAAAAAACAATATTATATATTTTAATAATCATCAAATAAAAAAGTGACAAAAATCTAAAGGAGGTTAAAAACCCCCTCAAAATAATAGTCGGTAATAGAGGTAGTGGTAAAAAACTAACAAATGACACAATAACATTGAATATCAACACAAATAATTTTGTGATCCTACTAAATTTAATAAAAAAAAATTACCTGCTTTGAGTATTTCAAGATTTTGTCAAATTCTCTCCTCTCTGCAAAAGCTGCAACAACTTTTCTAAAGTTAGATAACAAAACCAGTAGAATAACATGAGAACGAATAATAAGCAAAAGAAAGTAACATGCCCAATGTTGTCGTTAACAAAGATGTGGCTGCAATATAGATCCCTGTGAATGATGCATGGATCATGAGTATGGAGATATTCCAACCCTTCAAGGACACCGTTTGGACCACTTCTTGAAAGCCTTAATGGAGAAATGACGGTGCTTCTTGCGGTAATCCCTAAGGTTCCCAGAAGTGCAAATCTCTGTGACGAAATTGATGTTGTGGCATTCCTCATCCTTTCACACAGTGTAACAGACGATGATGTACTTGTTGTTGAGGGTTCTGAGCAATTCAACCTCAGAATGAAGGCGATTGATGAGAACAGGGTCTTCGCTGAAATTCCTGAGCCAAACCTGATTCCACGCCACCTCAATTCCTTCCTCTTGATCAAAAGCTCAACTGATAAGGTCGTTGTAACGCCCAAACCTTCCTGTCGGATCAACCTCCATAAACGCCTCAACTTTGGTGTCGCAACTATTCGACTTCTGTGTAGGCACTTTCAATCTCTCTCCTACACTAAACTAAACAAATTGAAAATTAATCACGAAAGTGAATCATTACACCATTTGATACGCGAGGCCCAAGCTCATCAAAGAATCAAAGACCAATTACTAGAAGAATAAAGGTTATTAAGCGCACCCCCCCTTGTGCTAAATACACCATGGTAGATTATCTTCACATTTAGCACATGTATTTAGTGCATTTTCGTCTAGCTTCTAGATTCAACAAATTTCAGCACATTTTGCACATGCTACCACGTGTATGATGATTCATGAATGATGGTAGCATGGAGCACCGTCTAGATCTAAGGAGATAGGCTATAAATCTCCTCTTCCATCTTCATGTAAAACACTTTTGATGATGAATGAGTTTTACCTCTGCTGAAGCATTTTCTAGCACCCAAAACTCTGTCCAAAAGTCCATCTAATTGAGCTTTCCCTTCTCCACCTAGCTCCCTTCCGTGAAGGCCGCCTGAGTTAGTTTCACACCACCAAACAACTCTTCAACCACCACCTAAACCACTGTTCATCTCTGCATATGGCTGCCAAACCCCAAGCAAACTCCTCCGCTGCCTTTGGTTCGAATACAATCAACTTCCCCTACAACTCAAACCACGTCCATGGCTGGAGCTACTCTATCAAGTGGTATTCAGATCCTAGGTTGCTCACGGTGTTGTGGTTGTTCCAGCTAAGTTGATTTCATTTCTATTCCATATTATCATCAAATTCCATTCGTGTTTCTGTTTTACTGTTTGTCATCGTGCACTGTTCCATTGATTTTTTTTTTCGTCATTCCAGTAGTTTTCACTTGATTAATTGATTGTTCCAGTTTTTATTTGATTTAGTTTCATCATCTTATTCGGTTCAATCTTTGCTTTGAGTCTTTAAATTTTTTAATCTGATTTTGATATGTCCAGTCATGTTGTTTGTTTTAAGGTTGTCCAACTTCTAAGTTGAGCTGTGTTGGGGTAAATCTGTGTGGTTGATTGGAGTATTTCAAGAGAAGCAAAGTGCATCTTGAATGTCCATCACCAAGCAGTACCATTGTATACAGAATTTGGAATCTACTTCAAATTTGGTTTCATTTTCATGTGATCTGCACTGTGTGTGAAATCTGTTTCTGTCTATGCTTGAGTTGCTACGATAGTGTACTATGCATACCATATGAATATTGATTTGTTTGAGACAGTCAATCTAGTTGCACCACACTACAGACTTTGAAAATCAACGTTTCCAGCAGTGAGAACTGAGTTGCACGTTCTTTGTTTGCAATTTCTGCAGTCTTTTGTATTTTTGAATCTGTCCAGATTAGCAATCATAGCTGACCTCTTTTGAAAACATTCCTAGAGTTTTGTTTCATTTTAAACTGCTGATCTGAAGTGATACAAGTGTTCACAGATCATTTTGACTCCTTTGATTGAATTTGAATTGTTGAAATGGCTAAATTAAGTGTTGAAAGGCAACTACATTAGTGAAAATTTGATTTGGTAGCATCTAGCCTTTGTTGGCAGTTTGCACAAGTTAGTTTTGGTCCATTAAATTTGCTCGAATCAATTATTTGGCGGTTTAAACACTATAAAGAAATTTGGCCATTCAAATCATCATCATTCAGCATATTTTTCTGATATAAGTTGCAGCTGTTTGAAATTCTATGTTTGTCTTCAATAATGCATCAAATTAAGTTGTAAATTGGCAGTAAAAGCTTGGTTCCATGAGTTATAAGAAGTGCACAATGCAAATTCAATAATAGAACTGATTTTAAAAAGCTGTGTGCACCATTGCCAATCACATTTTCAAATTTGATGCCTGTTTTACAACAGCTCTCATAGGCATTTCATCAAACAGTTTTGTCTATCTTTAAAGTGGAATCAAATTTGACATTGCTGAACTTGTATGTGTTTCTTGCTTTCTAAATCCACTCTAGAGCCTTTCCTAAGATCATTTTGAGTGTCATCCTTCTTTGCAAACCGTTTAATTGCTAGATTTTTATTATTTGAAAATTCTGCACATAAACTGTTTGATGAAAGTCCAATAGTGCATTCTGGTTTAACACCTTTCTGGCAGCAGCATGGCTGATTTTTATACGTTTTAACTGGTTGATGGTGGTTCGTTTGAGCTCTAAATTGGTGCAGAAATTAGCTCAAACCGTGCCTTAACATTGGTAGCACCCTAGGAAGAAGATTGAAGCAAGTAAAGTTCAACTTGAGGTGCTTTTTGGTGTAGCCAAAACTGGTGTGCGGACTGCATAATTTCTAGTGCAGCAAAGTGTTGTTTTGTACTGCACAAAAGCTAGTTGCTGCAACAGCAGAGTGTTTCACTTGGCAGCTGTGAGAATTGCCGTGAACTACTATAGTTCAATTCTTCAAGAGAAACCAAAGCTGCAAACATCATTTCCTTCTCATTTCCTTGTTGTTTCAAGTCATTTGTTTTGCAAAAATACTTGTAAATGGCCATTAAGCAAGTGACTTGGAAGAATTCACGAGTGTTCTTCCATCACTTGTAAATTTTTTGCTCTTCATTCTTCATTAAAATTGGTAGACGGTGAGTGTGTCTTAGATCCAAAGTCCAAGCCTCACCTAAGAGACCTCACTTCATTCATAATGTGTAACATCTATTGTGCAATCTCTAGATTGAAAGCATGCATGCACCTTGTTTTGACTTCATTGAAGATTTGGGATTGAGTAGTGTTTGTCAGGGACTTTGGGAATGTTTAAACAGTGGATGAAATAGTATAAAGCCAAGCTTTATTTTGTGTGTTGTTTTGTTTTGTTTGCTTGAGGACAAGCAAAGTTCTTAGTTTGGGGTGTTGATGAAGGTTGAAAAACAGTTATTTTCATATGTCATTTTAGACGAAATTACGCCCTTTACTACTTAGAATGAGCTTAGAATCAAGCAAAACTCAATAAATGAGTCTGTAGAGAGTCAAAAGCTATTTTCAGCGATATTATGCTTGTTTTGCATTGTTTTGTAGCAGTTTTGAGAAAGTGAAGAATGGAGTTGAAGGTAAAGGTCGTAGACTCAAGAAAAGAGAAGAAAATTGAAGAATTGAAGAGTCGACGCACCGCCCGGCGGCAAATTCCACCGCCGGGCGGTAGACCCCTACCGTCGGGTGCCACACTTGTTCCGCCGGGCGGTTTCCCTCAAATCGCACTACCGCCCGACGGTAGGGGTCTACCACCCGGCGGTTTCCCTCAAATTGCAAATCCGCCCAGCGCCAATGCCAAGTGCCTACTTAATACATCAAGGCTTGATGTGTGCTTGAAGATCCGTGAGATCAGAGGTTTGGAGAGGCAAAGTAGCGGAAGCAATCCAATGGAACAGTACCGGCAATGAGACTCCAGTTACAGATCTGGAGTATTTGCAGAAGTGGAATTTGGTGGAGATATGGAGGATGTTGGCAGCGGAGGTTGTGTTTGCAGAGGCTATATGAGATGGAGGCTAGCTTGAAGAGGTGAATCACAACTCAGAAGGCTCCCACACTAGGAAGGAAGTTGCAATGGAGAAGCAAGCATTGAAGTGACTCTCGGACATGAGAAAGTGACTATGCATTTCAGCAGAGTTTCTCTAATATCATCCAAAAGTGTATTACAAGGGCTGCCTTAGAGGTTTTATAGGATAACCTCTCGGCAATGCAAGGAAAAAACGTGACTCCAAGAAATGTGGATCTAATTCCACGTGTACAACCATGTGCTACATGTGATGGCCTTCTAGAAGGCTTATTCTAGCATGTGAAAAATACAATCTATGCTAAGTGGCACGTGATACATGTGTATACACTTATGCAAACCCCTAGGTCGTGCCACACATTTGGAAATGATGTGCTTCTAGCCCTTTCCTTCTTTGGACCATCTTGGCTCTTGATCCTGATCTCCTGGCTTCCACTCAAGACATGTAAAAAATATTTGACCTTCTGGTGCTGGCTTGTTAAGTTCCTGCTGTAGTTGTCGAGCCATCTGTTGTGTTATAGGACCTAGATGCAGCCTGCTAGGACCCCGCGTATCATCCCCTCCCTCTTGAGAAGGATTTGTCCTCAAATCCAGAGATACATCCTCGTCCTCAGAATCATAGCCTGCAAAAGGTCTAAGGTCAGATACATTAAAAGTAGAATGGACTCCATACTCTGGTGGAAGCTCTATTTGATAAGCATTGTTACTTATCCTCCGCACAACTCTAAAAGGTTCATCTCCTCGAGGATTAAGTTTGGATTTTCTTAATTGAGGAAACCTTTCCTTTCTAAGATGAATCCAAACTAGATCACCTTCATTGAAGATTAACTCTTTTTTGCCTTTATTGTGTGTATTGGCATATTTCTCATTTTGTTGTTGAATTTGAACTCTTATCCTTTGATGTATATCTTTGATAAACTTAGATTTGGATACCCCTTCTTGATGAACAAAGTCAACAAAAGTTGGAAGAGGTATTAATCCATAGGAGTCAAAGGGTGGAATCCATAAACAACTTCAAAAGGAGAAAGTTTAGTAGTTCCATGAACTACTCTATTGTAGGCAAACTCTACATGAGGAAGATTCTCATCCCAAGATTTGTGATTTCCTTTTAGGACTACCCTTAATAATTTGGAGAGAGATTTATTTACTACTTCAGTTTGACCATTTTTTTGAGGATGGCAAGTAGTAGAAAAAGATAACTTAGTCCCCAATCGAGACCATAAGGTTCTCCAAAAGTGACTAAGAAATTTAGTGTCTCTATCCGANATGATNACTTTGGGTNGACCATGAAGTTTCACCACATCTCTAAAGAATAGCTTTGCAATGTTGCTTGCATCATCTATTTTGTGGCAAGNTATAAAATGAGCCATTTTGCTAAATCTGTCCACTACCACAAATATAGAATCAAAACCCCTAGCAGTTTTGGGAAGTCCTAATACAAAATCCATACTAATTTCTTCCCAAGGGGTTGACGCAACATGCAAAGGAGTGTAAAGTCCATGAGGCATTGATTTAGATTTTGATTCCAAGCAAGTAGTACACTTAAAACAATGCCTTTGAACATCTCTTCTCATGTGAGGCCAAAAGAAGACTCAAGAGCAAAGCAAAAACAAGGTAAACAAAGAATTTAGGACTCTAATGCCGAACTCTAAGCGAATTACCTAATCGCAAAAGTAAAAACAAATTACAAATGGAAAAGCTTAAAGAAAATGGAAATGTAAAGGTGAGGTCTCCTAGGTGAGGCTTAGACTTTGGATCTAAGACACACTCACCGTCTACCGATTTTAGGTTATGAGACTTTTGAGTCAAGTTAGCAAATGAGGGAAGAACACTTATGAGCTCTTCCACTTCACTTGCTTGAAACGGCCCTTTACAAACAAAGAACAAATGAACTTTTACAAGAAAGAACTATATGAAATGGAAAGAAAATGAATTGATAAAAGGAGTAAATGATGTATGCAGCTCTAGCTTCTCAAAAACAGTGAGTGAATTGATTCAATTCACACTAAACTCTTAACTGCAAGTGATTGAACTCTGCTCAAACTGCTGCTGCATTAAACAAAAAGTTCTGCTGCTGCATAGTCCAGAAAAAAAAAATTTGCTGCTGTGTCTGGCACGTATTTCCCGATCGAAGAGCCACTTTCATACACTTGTTTCTCAGCAATGAACTTCCTTTGATGCTCACTCTTGTAATGAACAATCTGAGCTATAGATCACCTATTCAGCAACACCAATTAGCATTTGTATAAACTGCAACACTGCTAGTATTTGCAACCAGAATGACAGCAACACAATGCCTTTTATCAAACAGGTTGTGTGCAGAATGGTCAATAACTCAAAAAAAATCAATTAATCGGGTAGCAAGCAAGGAGGCACGTCAAAATGAACTTAGGAATGGCTCTAGAGTAGATTAGAAAAGCAATAAAAGACCACAACCGTAAATTGACTTCGGAATAGCTATGCAATGCAATTGACCCAAATTGTTTGTGTAAATGCCACTGAGAACAGCTATTTCTGCTGCAGAATTTTGGTTAAATCTGTTGAGCAGTTGATGAAGGTTGAAAAACAATTATTTTCATATGTCAATTTGGACCAAATTACACCCTGTACTAATCGGAATGAGCTTAGAATCAAGCAAAACTCAATAAATGAGTCTCGAGAGAGTCAAAAGTTGTTTTTAGCGATTTTATGCTTATTTTGCATTCTTTTGTTGCTAATTTGAGAAAAGTAAGAATGGAGTTCAAGATATAGGTCGTTGACTCAAAAAAAGAGCAAAAAAATGACGTTTTGAAGAGTCGACGTACCGCCCAGCGACACACTTCAACCGTCGGGCGGTCCAGGACGAAGAGTAGACAGGGCATTTGACGCTGAGGGAAACTGCCGGGCGGTGGCGATTGCCGCCGGGCGGTGGCGACAGGTTATGGGAAACCGTCGGGCAGGACACTTAAACCGCCCGGCGGTGGCTCGCTGGACTTGGGCCTGTTTTTGACGCGCTCCTCACCTATAAATACCCCTATTACGAATTCAGAGTCATTCTTTTGACAGGGGAGAACGGCCAGACCTAATTTTGCTCTCTAGAGAGGATCTCTTGG
>NW_014542554.1:803067-807063 GCF_000741045.1 Vigna radiata var. radiata | reverse complement strand
ATATAAAAGTGCTTTTAGGGTGTGTTTCTTGTCTATGCAGGAAACAATACATATTAAAAGCAGGAAAAACCAACAACCTCTGTTAGAAGGTCTACCATACGAGAGGAGAAAGAGACGTCCTTTACGTGAAAGATCTCTTTCTCCAGAAGTTGCTTCGCATTCTTCACCTGAGACTTTTGAACCAGATCTTGAGGAGATGGCCAGTCAACCTCCTCCCAGACGCACCTTGGGGGACGCAGCTAATACAGTTGGTCCCTTGAATTTTAACAGCATTGCAGTTCCAACAGACAATACAACCAGCATGGTGATGAGTCCGACACTCATTTAGTTAGTCCAAAACAACCAATTCCATGGGTTGTCAAATGAAAATCCTTACAAACATTTGACAGTCTTTGGTGAAATTTGCAACACAGTGAAGATAACTAGAGTGACGGACGACAGAGTCAAACTTAGCTTGTTTCCTTTCTCACTTGGAGGAAACGCAAAAGACTGGTTCAATTCTTTCCCGAAGGGAACATTCACGACGTGGGAAGCGGTGGTCCAACAATTTATTACTAAATTCTTCCCACCTCCAAAGATCAATCAAGGGAAGTTGGATATCTCTTCATTCAAACAGGGGATGGAGGAATCACTGGGGCAAGCATGGGATAGATTCAAAGGATTACTCAGAGCGACCCCAGTTCATGGGTTTGATAAAGCTTCATACTTGCTGGCATTCCTTGGAGGTTTGCGCACTCAGACCAAAATGATGATAGATGCCTCGGCTGGAGGCAGCATTAACAGAAAAATAGAAGATGAGGCATACAACCTAATTGAAGAGATGGCCCTAAATGAAGTGGCGCAGAGTGAGAGGGGCACGCAAAAAGGAGGACTCCTACATCTTCCCACTAAAGATGCAGCAGCAGCACAAAATCACCTCCTCAGCCAGAAATTGGACAAGTTGCTAAAGGTTATCTCTGAACTTCCTAGGGGGCTCAGAAATGTTTCCCAGGCACAACAACTTTGCGATTTATGCGACGGTGACCATATTAATGGTCAATGTGCGTTTACAGAAGAGATGCAGCAGGATGTGAATTATATGGGGGCCCAATTTCAGTACAAACAGGGAAATTTCAACCAAGGTAACTCTAACCAAGGTTGGAAAAATCATCCAAGTATTGGGCAAAGCCAAAATGCTTCTTCTGGACAAGCAGGAAATTTCCGGCAGCATCAACCGTTACCTCTGTGGCAATAAGTGAGTAATTTGACAGAGTCTGTCAGGGCCTAGAGTAATCGATTTGATGACTTCTACAAAAGATATGAGCAGCAGGTGAATAACAATCAGGCCAACTTTAAATCATTGGAGTCACAGATCGGGCAGCTGGCAACAAGGATAGAGATTACAGAGAAAAACCAGTTTAGGGCTAGCACTAACGCTAACCCTAAGAGGGAATGCAAGACTATTACAAGCTAGAGTGGTTGGGACGCAGACAGTTAGGACAGTTGGGAGGAAGATATTGAACCATTCCATGTTGTGAACAGTGAAGAAGAGGAGACGTTAATGGGTGAATTCTTTGAACCCATGAGCAGTGAAGTTGAAGGAGAGGAGAATTACAAGGAAAAAGAAGTTGGTGAAGTGACTGTGTTACCTCGAGAAAATAAGCAGATTCCTCCCCATTCATAAAGAAAAAAGGAGGATGAAATGGAGCTTACTGATGAAGAAGAGGATCTTGTTGTTCACCCACAAAAGAGTAATTATCCTCCTAAAGCTAAAGATTCGGGGTGTTTAACACTGTTATGTTCCCTGAATGATTGGGATGGGGAAGCTATGATAGATTCTGGGTCCAGCATTAATTTAATACCCACAGAACTTTTGAAGGAAATCGGTGGACTTGTGTTGAAACCATCTGACTTGACTATAATAATGGCGGACGGTTCTAAAAAAAGGCCACTGGGAATGGTGGAAGATGTTGTTGTGCGAGCAGACTGTCTTGAGATTGTAGCAGATTTCATTATCATGGACGTTAAAACAGAGGATGAGCATCCTGTGATTTTGGGACGACCCTTCATGGCAACATCAAAGATGTTTATTGATGTTCATGATGGAAGAATAATGATGAGAGATTTGAATTATCTATTTCTCTATACTGGCCGTAAAGGGGATGAGATTAAGACAATGAAAAGAAAAATATTTGAGAAGCCAGAGGTGAATGAAGAACAAGAAGAGAGCATAACAGGTAATGATTATTTTGACAGCTGTTGTGTTTTGCAGGTGCTTGAAAATAAAGGGAGAAGAACCATTCACCCAAAAGCAAAGAAGATCCACTCCTACTAGGAAGCAAAGTAAGATTTAAAAAGAAGCCATGGATAATAAAGGAGTTGAAGGAAAAAGGAATGATGGAGATTCAAAGACCATACTCAAAAGTGATCAAGAAGGTGGACCACAGAAGAGTGAGTCGGTGGGATGATGAAAATCCCAACGTGAAGAAGAAGAGCTGAAATTCTTAGAAATCAAATTTTGTATTTTTATGAACAATTTTCTTTCTCGGTTTTTGTTTTATTCTTTGTTGGAACTTGTACTTTTTGAATTTTCTGAACAATTTGTGGGTAGCATCTACTGAGGGATGCTAAACTTTTGGTATCCACTGAAGGATATCCGGACGGTACACCTACTGATGGAAGGAAGTGCAGTTACTGACGAGTGCCAACCAGGTTTGGGTCCGGCTCGCGACGTTAAACAAGCGCTACTAGGAGGCAACCTTGATTTCTTCTTACACTTTTGCATTTTAAATTCCTAGAATAGGTTGAATTTTAATGTTGGTGTGTATTCTTGGCTTTATTACTTATTCTGAAAATGTTTGACTAACTGATGTGCATGATGGATCTATTTGATGATTAGTTGATGTGGAAGAAAATTGAGTTGTAATGCATGATGATATCCAGGAAATAGATGGGTAATGAATTTATGATTGTGGTCATGATGCTAGGCATGGTGCATGAATGAATTTTGTGTGAGAAAGCATGTGTGTGAGATTTTGAGCTCCAGAGTTTTTATTGTTGCATGTATTATTCANAGGAAAACATGGATGATATTGCCTTAATCTTGATGATCGATTGAATTGCATGTAAATGTCATATGATCAAGGCCATTTTTGAAAACCCTTCTCTAGCCAAATTTTCACCCAAAGTGTTTGAAATATTATACCCTTTTTGAACCTTAGCCTTAAATAGGATGTGACACCTTGTTTTGAAATTCTTTACCTTGAGTTGGGATGAGCTAAATTGTATGTGATGAAAAGGTTCAAGTTTGGGGTTGCATAGGGGAAATTGAAAGGCAAATGAAAAGCATTGAGCTCAAATGTGGTGAAAAGAAAAATTCATGAGAAAAAGAAAAGAAAAGAAGAAAAGCATGAAGATGAGCTCAATGAAAAAGAAAAGGGGAAAAAGTTGGGAATGAGTTAGATTGGTGAGGAAGAGAGTTGTGCTTAAATGATGAATATTATTATAGCTCTCTTGATTTAAGGACTTTGCATTCCAGAAAAACCAAGTCTTCTTATTAGCCCAACCTCATTGCAAGCCTTGGAAAAGTCCTTTTGATGGCCTTTGCATGTAAAGATGTTGATTGTTTGATATGAATGGCAATTTTATTTCTTGTGACTTGTGGATGATGGAGAGTTGGAGTGTCACCCTAAACACTTGAGCGATTGAGTGAAACACTTGCTTGGATGAATTGTTAATTTTCATGAGTGCATTTTTGCTTAGTGGATTGGTCATTCATAATGTGTAACATCTGTTGTGCAATCTCTGGATTGAAAGCATGCATGCACCTTGTTTTGACTTCACTAAAGATTTGGGATTGAGTAGTGTTTGTCATGTACTATGGGAATGTTTAAACAGTGGATGAAATAGTATAAAGCCAAGCTTTGTTTTGTGTGTTGTTTTGTTTTGTTTGCTTGAGGACAAGCAAAGTTCTAAGTTTGGGGTGTTGATGAAGGTTGAAAAACAGTTATTTTCATA
>NW_014542554.1:767908-801987 GCF_000741045.1 Vigna radiata var. radiata | reverse complement strand
AAACAAGAGTTTCAATAAAAGAAAGTATCAAAAGATTACATTGTTTCCCCCAACAACAATAGGGTTTAGTTCACCATTGTCATGGTGAAACTAGATGAAAAATGGATGAAGAATGGAAAAGCAAACCCTAGAAAAGATGAAAAGGAGCCTAAGCATCCAAGAGATCCTCTCCAAAGAGTGAAATTAGGTCTGGCCGCCCCTTTCTGTCAAAAGAATGCATCTAAACTTGCAATAGGCCCAAGCCCAGCAGACAACCGCCCGGCGGAAAAAGTGTGGCGCCTGGCGGTTTCCCTCAAATCGCACTACCGCCCGGCGGTAGGGGTATACCGCCCGGCGGTTTCCCTCAAATCGCAAATCCGCCCAGCGCCAACGCCAGGTGCCCACTCCTCGCCCTGGACCGCCCAGCGGTGGAATTTGCCGCCGGGCGGTGCGTCGACTATTCAATTCTTCAATTTTCTTCTCTTTTCTTGAGTCTACGACCTTTATCTTCAACTTCATTCTTCACTTTCTCAAAAATGCTACAAAACAATGCAAAACAAGCATAATATCGCTAAAAATAGCTTTTGACTCTCTATAGACTCATTTATTGAGTTTTGCTTGATTCTAAGCTCATTCTAAGTAGTAAAGGGCGTAATTTGGTCTAAAATGACATATGAAAATGACTGTTTTTCAACCTTCATCAGAGGGGATGATACATGAGGCCCAAGCCCATCAAAGAATCAAAGACCAATTACTAGAAGAATAAAGGTTACTAAGCGCACCCCCCCTTGTGCTAAATAAACCATGGCAGATTTTCTTCACATTTAGCACATGTATTTAGTGCATTTCCGTGTAGCTTCTAGATTCAACAACTTTCAGCACATTTTGTACATGCTACCACGTGTATGATGATTCATGAATGATGGTAGCATGGACCACCGTCTAGATCTAAGGAGATAGGCTATAAATCTCCTCTTCCATCTTCATGTAAAACACTTTTGATGATGAATGATTTTTACCTCTGCTGAAGAATTTTCTAGCACCCAAAACTCTGTTCAAAAGTGCATCTAATTGAGCTTTCCCTTCTCCACCTAGCTCCCTTCCATCAAGGCCGCCTAAGCTAGTTTCACACCACCAAACAGCTCTTCAACCACCATCTAAACCACTGTTCATCTCTGCATATGGCTGCCAAACCCCAAGCAAACTCCTCTGCTGCCTCTGGTTTGAATACAATCAACTTCCCCTGCAACTCACACCACGTCCATGGCTGGAGCTACTCTATCAAGTGGTATTCAGAGCCTAGGTTGCTCACGGTGTTGTGGTTGTTCCAGCTAAGTTGATTTCATTTCTATTCCATACTGTCATCAAATTCCATTCGTGTTTCTATTTTACTGTTTGTCACCGTGCACTGTTCCATTGAATTTTTTTTTCTCATTCCAGTAGTTTTCACTTGAGTAATTGCTTGTTCCAGCTTTTATTTGATTTAGTTTCATCATCTTATTCGGTTCAATCTTTGCTTTGAGTATTTAATTTTTTTTAATCTGATTCTGAGTTGAGCTGTGTTTGGGGTAAATCTGCGTGGTTGATTGGAGTATTTCAATAGAAGCAAAGTGCATCTTGAATGTCCATCACCAAGCAGTACCATTGTATACAGAATTTGGAATCTATTTCAAATCTGGTTTCATTTTCATGTGATCTGCACTGTGTGTGAAATCTATTTCTATCTGTGCTTGAGTTCCTGCAATAGTGTACTATGCATACCATATGAATATTGATTTATCTGAGACAGTCAATCTGGTTGCACCATACTGCAGACTTTGAAAATCAACGTTTCCAGTAGTGAGAACCGAGCTACATGTTCTTTGTTTGCAATTTCTACAATCTTTTGTATTTTTGAATCTGTCCAGATTAGCAATCATAGCTGGACCTCTTTTGAAAACATTCCTAGAGTTTTGTTTCATTTTAAACTGCTGATCTGAAGTGATACAAGTGTTCACAGATCATTTTGACTCCTTTGATTGAATTTGAATTGTTGAAATGGCTAAATTCAGTGTTAAAAGGCAATTGCCCGGCGGAGTCCTCATCATGGCGCCACCGCCCGACGGTTTACCCCTAATCGCTAAACCGCCTGGCTGGGCGCCTGACAGTGGTTTCTCCTCGCATTTGGCCGCCTAGCGGTATATTTTGGCGCTGGGCGGTTTCTAGACTCCTCTTTTCTTCATGTTTCTTCTTCTATCTTGAGTCTAAGACCTTCCATCTTCAATCTCATTCTTCATTTTCATCAAAAATGCTGCAAAACAATGCAAAGGAAGCATAATATCTCTAAAAACAGCTTTTGACTCTCAACTGACTCAACTTACGCATTTTGCTTGATTCTAAGCTCATTCTAAGCCTTAAAGGGTGTATTTTGATCTCAAATGAAGCATGAAAATAACCGTTTTTCAACCGTTATCACTCGTGATGTTAAACAAGTGCTACCTTGGAGGCAACCCGGTTGATTGATTTATTTTGTTGCTTATGTTAATATTGTTCTAGTTGCATTTAGGGTTTAATTATTGCATAAGTTAGCAAAGTGAGTGGGAATTGCATGAAAATTAAAATTTGAAAGTTGAAATTGAGGGTTACAAGGTCAAAGATGTTTGAAGCAAAGCAAAAAGGGGAAAAAAGCCAACTCGCGCCCACCATCGGGCGGTGAACTCACTGTTGAGCGGTGGCGTCGTTGAGGGTTGAAGTGGTTTTTAAAGTTGGGTTAGCTTTCTTGGCCCATTGCACAATTTTTATACTCCTTAGGGCTCGCCCAAGTGTCCACTCCCAGATCCCCAACCTCTCTTTCACTTTCAAACACTCTTCCAAGGCTCTCTCATCACTTCTCCTATCATCCCACATCTAGAAAATACATTCTCCATCACTTTTGCATCATTCCATCATAAAAGTTTAGGGTTTTCTTGAGAGCATTGCACTTGGGTTACATTCATCGTCATTCAATAAGCACTTTGCACACATTCAAGGGATCTCCACCCAAGGGACAGGTTGCTACTATCGAGATGATCATAGGCATGTACGACACACTTCCTGCACATAGGTGGACTATGGATGAATTTAATAATGTGGTGGCTTGGCCGGAGCATATGCTGAGTAGTGGATCTGGAGCAGCTGAAGCTCCAGAGATGGACGAAAATGATGATGATGATGATGATGAAGACTTTAAGGATGCGGAAGAAGGAGATGAGGAGCACTCTGATGATAGCATGGGCTGAGAAGATGAAATATCATCTACTGATGGATGCTATATGCACTAGAACAAGATTTTTCTATCTTTTGTTTTTGTATTTTGAAACTTATTTGCTTCTGTTAGTAGTTTAGGGTTTGATGTACTTAGTTGAAAACTTATATCTAATGTAGTGGTTTGCTATTGATTTTGCATCATGAGTATTGCTTGATGATGCTTGTTATTGATTGATGTTGACATTGTGCACTATATGCTAATATACAGGTGGGTGTTCACAAGCTATGTGAACAAATGCAAGATGTTGTGATTGTGGTTATGATGCTAAGCAAGGTGTTTATTTGGGAGATTTGGAATAGTGATTAAGCCTATGAGTGAGATTTTGAACTCTAGAGTTTTGATTGTATGATTGTTATCTACTAGAAAGCATGAATAATTTTGCCCAATTTCATATGATTGACTAAATTGTATGCATGTGTCATATGATCAAGGCCAATTTTTATTAAACCCTTTCTTAGCCAATGCATAAATTTTTGTCCCAAAGAAAAAAAAGCACCATATGTTCTATCCTTTTTTTAACCTAAGCCTTAAACAGAATGAAAACCCTTTTGAAAATCTTTACCTCGAGTTAAGTTTAAAATTATTGTGTGGTATTGATAAAGGTTCAAGTTTGGAGTTGTTGGGAAAGTTGAAAAAGAAAGAAAAAGCATTCAGCTAAGGTATTGAGCAAAGCATGAAAAAGATAGAATGAATGAAAGATAAGCTCAATGCAAAAAGGGGAAAGTTGGGAATAAGATTGATTGGTCAAAAAGAGAGTTTGTGCTTGGATTATGAATGTTTGAATAACTCTCTTAACTCAAGGGTTTTGTGATCTAGAAAAACCAATTTTTCTTGTTAGCCCAAGCCACATTATAAGCCTTGAAAAAGTCCTTGGGATGACATATGTGTGTGTGTATGTTTGATAGTGGTAAATGAAAGGCAATTTTGTTCTATGTGACATATGGATAGTAAAGGGAAGGAGTGACCTCTAAAGACCTTTGAGTGAAACACTTTTGAGTGCTTGAGTTAAACACTTTTGAGTGCTTGAGTATAACACTTTATCTGGTGAGGAATGTGATGAGTCAATATTTTCTCGACTTTACTTAGTTTATTGTGCTAGAATTAATCAGGGAATTGTGTTTAATTGTCCGGTATTTTCCCGTTTTTCCTAATTATGCTTAATTTGATCGGAAATCCTTATTTTAGTTAATTTGAATTTTCTGAGCTAATTAATTGTATTTTTAATTGCAGGGAAATTTTGGAGACATCTTTTAGAGTATTAGGAAGGAGGAAAATTAATTAAAGACTCTCTACAAAGACACTTTAGAATTAATTAATTTTTAATTTAGTAGATTAGACTTTTTAAATCAAGTTGTGCTTTGGGCCAATTTTGACTAAAAAAAAGATGTTGGGCCTAAACAAAAGTAAGTTAGGGTTAGGTTTTTTTATAATTATTTTTTCTTGTAAAAACTTGGAGACACACGACCTTAAAAGGGGTCCAGCCGCCACCCATGGGGGATATCCCTTATCACACATTATTATTCATGGGAGAAAACAACACACTGTGCTAGAATGGAGGGTGACGTTGCTTGATAGTTGGAAACTACGTACACGTTGATTGACATTTTCATTTTAATTGCACCATGGAGATAGTGCAACACTTGCATTTCGTCTTTTCTGGATAGGCGTTGATTCAATTTTAACTGCATTTTAGGGAGGTGGCAGAGGCGTGATGAGTGTCGCGGCCCATACAAATTTAATTGCATATTAGAAATGCAGTATAGCTAGGAATGTGACTCCTAGGTCGTCTCTCAAGGACCAAATTGTGATTCGAGAATTAGGTCAGACACGAAAAGGGGGGGGGTTGAAGGTGTTTGAGACAGGAATTAAATTCAAATAAAACTGAAAATTAAATACAACCAAACATAATTGAAAACATTAAAATAACTGAACAAAGCATGAAGACCGAACAGAAACGATAAACCAAACATAACAGACAGCATAGGAACAATAAATTGAACAGTCCTAAAGCAAGATGTGTGAACTAGTTTAAATGTACTAGAGAAATCTGAAAACTCATCTAACACTATTGAATTGCAAAGCGTCACCCCTTGAAACCCAATGCAGCATGAATAAAATGGATTGCACATTTATACTGAAAAAGTACTAAAAGAAATGCGTGAACAATAAGCTGAAATAAAATGAGCATGTTGCTTCCAAGCTAAATTCATTTCCAGAGTACATAATATTAAGCATCTCGGTGCAAATTTGAATAATAAAAAAAAGAAAAAGGATTAAAGAAACCTTCCTGATGCAAACCATGTGCGTCTCCATTGAATCAACGTTGCCTTTAATAATAAAAAAAATAAACATCCAAGGTAAGCACCGTTTTCATTTTGTCCTCATGAGCGTGTGAGCTGCTTGCAATTGAATGCAAAGTTTATTATGTTTCCTTCCATAAGCAAGCACGGTTCTCTTTTGTAAACCAAAGCAAGGAAAATGAAATTGATAAGAACAATGTCCTATGTGGCGGCGTTGAATGCATATTCCAAAATAAACAAATCTCCTAGCTGCTAAGAACAATGTCCGTGACACCACTTGCTTCTGTGACAACACCGTTCCAGCCCTTTAATTGCAAAAGTTCTGCACCAATTTTTGTTCTAATTGGAAATCAAAGAAGTATTTTCTGGATGTAATGCTTTTCTAAAAAAAAATAAAAAAAATAAAAAAAAAAACTTCAATTTGAAAGTGCTTAAAACCAAAAGAAACGACAATTAGTAAATCCAAGCGTGAATGGCTATCCAAAATGAAAATGCTTTTAATTCCAAAGGTTAATATCACCATGTGCACATCAAAATAAAAATGACCGTAAGTTCCATGAATCAAAGCTTCATTCTAAGAGACAAAGAAAGTGTGCTTCTCCCTAAAATCCATAAAAACCAAAAATAAAAAAAACCGTGTGCTCAATAAAAATTTATCCCATTGTCTAAACAAAAAATCAAGGAAAGTTAAGCAAAATAAAAGTGGCGGCTGAAGCACACATCACCGTTCCAGCCCACTTCTCCAACAACGTTCTAGCTCTTGCACCCCAAATATAAAAAATCCAAGATCTCCCATTCAACCATAGTCACGGAGCATCAACATGTTTTCAGCAAAAGGAAAAAAACGTTCAAAGACCCCCCTCAAATCTGCCGAGAATGAATGTCTCTTGTATGTGACGGCTGCCCACTTTTAAGAGAGGCCATGTGTCCTCTAAAATGAGGTGGGGTCCACCCCTTTGAAAAACCCTAGGTGCCATGTCATGTTTCCTAAATGGGCTCAAACTATTTTGCCAAAAATTGGCCCAATGTTTACAAATTTAATTAAAAACTATCTAGACCACTAAGTTTCAAAATAATTAAATTTGAAATGTCTATGACAAGAGTCTTGAATTATTTGGTGTCCTGCAAATGTCCTAAATTTTGTTTCCAAAATTTTCCCTGAAAATAATAATGCAAATAATTAGCTCAAAAAATTNAAATTAATTAAAATTAGAATTTCTGGTCAAATTAAGCATAATTAGGAAAAACGGGAAAATACTGGACAATTAAACACAATTCCCTGATTAAATTCGGTACAATAAGCTAAGTGAAATCAATAAAATATCGACTCATCAAAATAGACCACACTTAGTCTTTTGCATTCCTGGGCAAAATCAAGACGCAAAACAGGTAACAGTTCAACGGACATTAGGGAATTGACACAGACTCAACAGACAGAATTACAGTCCTCAAGAAATCTGGACAAGGAAAAGGAAGTAGACAGTATCTAACACAGAATCAGAGAAAGCAGATACTCAGAGAAATCATCCAAGCAATTCAAAGCATGGTAAAATGATCAATCAGTTCAAGAGGTGAAACAAAAATGACAGAACCTCACAGATGCACACTATCAGTGTTTCTCTCAAGTGTCTAAGGTAAACAGTGACAACTCAATGCACTCAAGAAAGCAAACACAAACAGACTTGGCAAACCTCTAATGTCAACACTCAAACATATATGCATGTTCAAATCAAAAGGTCTTTATGGGTGAAATGGGGCCAAGGACAAGGGAGGATAAATATGGATGAGAAGCTACAAACCAAAAGAAATAAAGGAGCAATGGGGAACAAGTGTAAATTCCTTCAATTTACTCCCAAAACCTCTAATTCAATCCTCTTCTTGACTCCATTATTGAAATATATTTTTTTTTCATTTTTCTGAATTTTTTTTTTGTCTTCTTTTTTTTTTTTCCATCTTGTCTCTTTTCTTTTCTTCTCTTTTCAGAAGACAACTCTAAGAGACAAGATACACAACATATTTACAAAACAAAACAAGAAGAGGACTCACTAGCCAACTCATTTGAAACTCCCAAGAGACCACACTTATTCCCAAAACAATTCCAAAGCTCCAAAATTCCCTAAGGTTAAGGTAATCATGGTTTTTCATATAGGGCTAGTGTCTGAGCTTCAAAACAAAGAAATAGGGAAAGTATAGGCTCAAAGGGGCTATCAAGGGATCACAACAAGGTAGGCTCATTTGGCTAGAGAGGCTCAACAACAAAACTGCCTTTATCATTTCCAAACATGCATATTAATCAAGAATTATATAAAAGATTCAAGCCAAGGCATATGTGTAAGCAATCAAGAGACATATCACACACAAGAAAGAATATCAAGTGGCTTAAATCTCACACAGGATATTTCTGTCACTATCAATCACAATCACCTTCTCAAACATCATAATCATCTTTCCAAGCAAAGAAAAGCAAAGAATCCAACAAATCAGAGTATCAATGAAGTGAAAGACAAATCTACAACCTAAACCAAGTCCAGATATCACGAGAAACATGCAAAACTGTACACAAGACTCAACAACAACTACCTAGAAAACAAAAAATTTAACGCAGAAAACAAAAACTAACAAAGAAAATAGAAATCTCTCCCAATAAATAGACCACACTTAAACTACACAATGTCCTCAGTGTGTCACAACCATAAGATCAGAAATTAGAACAGTCAACAGATCAAGGACAAGTGCAATTCCAGTGGGAAAAGGGGAAGAAGGGAAAGAAGAAAACTCCCCTGATCATGGTGGCAGCTGCCAATTTTGGACTTTCAGGGAGATCTCTTCCACCACCGGATTCAGCAAGGAAGTCTTGAGGAGGAACTGCTTCAGTCTCCAGATTTGATCAAGCAGGGAGATGTCCTCCATAGTTGGATCCAAGAAGCAATGATTGTTGATGAGCAGGTTCAGCTGGTGCCTATTAATGTTAAAGCTCTTGTGTATGCTTGCACCTTTGTTTTCCACTGTGGGTGCTTGTTGGTCAAACTCATGTGTACCTCCTGCAACATGGTTAGTGCAATGTGGTTCTACAGAAATAACATGCAGAGGTATAACACCCAATCCTAGTGTAACATGCTGAACATCAGATAAACTCTCAGAACATGAATCAATTTCAAATTCAGAAGCAATATCAACAATAGAATTAGATTCATGTTCAGTGCATGGAGAATAAACATTCAGACAAGATGACAAAAGTTGTTTCTCATCATGCAGAGAGTGAAAATCAAAAGCATGCTCATCAATATCATCAACATCAACATACCTATCAACAACATAATCATCAACAACAGAATCAATAATAGGTATGTCTACCTCCACTTCCCTGAAAATTGGTAGAGTGGTGGAAGGTGAAGCTGGTCTACCTATCTCAAAAGTGTTGCTCATATCTACCTGGTCTTCCAATTCCTCATCAGTCTCTTCAGATGCAAGAGTGGGGACATAGGAGGGTGGGAAAGTAGGTGGCACAATACTTAGCTCATGACTCTGCTCCCCATCTCCTATGTGGATGGCACCAACATCATCTGGAAGCTGAACAGTCTGGAATATGATTCTTCTGAAATTTGAGATTGTTCCCCGATGAGTTGAGTAGCCATCTGCCCCATCTGATCAGTCAAACTCTGAAGGGAAGTTAATTCCTGCTAAAACTCCGTGTTCAGTTGCTGGAACTGAATGTTCTGAATAGTCATCTGCTCCAATAACTCCTTCAATGTAGGCTCAGAAGCAGAAGGTTGAGGAACTATTTGGGTAGGAGCATCATACTACTGACTCTGGTATTGCTGAACTGATGGAGGCATAGAAGTATTCTGAGATGGTTGTTCTTGATATTGAAGCTGTGAAGTACCATACCATCCCAGGTCAGGATCATTCCACCCAGGATCGTTGCTATATGAATCAAAATGATGCTGAGTAGGGGAGAATCTATCCAAAAATGTGATTAATTGGCCGTGACATTTCTCAGTCGTGACCGTGTGCACCCCATATTAAAAATAAAATTTGTATATGTTGTTGTCTGCACCTCACGCCTCAAGGTCAAAGCAAAGTAATTGAATTCTTCAATTGGAAATAGGCATATGCCGCATGCCAGCCCCTTCATGCCATCTTCCATTTCATTCTCCCCAAAAAAAAATTGTGCCTTTCTTTTTTTCTTCCAGCCATAACACTTCTTCATCCAAGCAATAAATGACATTCTCCTTAATGTAGGCCATGCATCAAACACCGTACACCTACCGTACCTAGCTTCTACTTTTACAATTAACTAAAAGAAACTAAATGCTATTCATCTAGCTAACAACTCTCCAACTCTCGGTACTTCTCATCCCATCACCTAAATAACTTTTGATTTCATAAAAAAAAAAAACTAAAGAAAGGCATTAAATGAATTAAGGCTCTGCACCAAGTCCCATCATCACGTAGCAATGACTACACCAACTATTCTACTTTTCATACACTTAAAATAAAATAAAAAAAGATAAACAATGCTATATAAAATCAAATGCATCATAGCAGCGGAAATTGAAAGCAGCGTGAATTGGAGGAAATAAGGGCTGGAATTAAATGTTTCAATAGTGTAACTTTCTACTCAAAATGTCAAAGCTAAGCCCTAGATGTTACAACACATTCTCATCCATTCAAAGTAAAGAAATGAACTTAAAAAAAAAAAGAAATGGACCATGAATAACGTTGTTGTAGCACTACACTCAAGGAAAGAAAAGGTGTACTCCTTTTTCATTCATCCAAAATCCAATAATTGAAACATGGCTCAAGCAAAGAAATTCTCCTCCCTAAAAAAAAAAGTTCCAGCAGCAGCAAGAAGTGTCTATTAGCCGAGAGTTAATTCCTCCCCCTAGAGCGTGTGACGGCTCCTCTTAGGATCATGTGTCCTCATAAAAATGGGTGGGGTCCACCCTAAAAAAAGAAACCCTAGGGTTAGGCCAAGTGTCCCACAAAATTGGGCCTTTACATTTTTGCCACTAAAATGATCCATTGCACATAATGTTAATTAAAGTTTCTAGACAACTAAGTTACAATTTAATTAAAATTTGAGTTGCCTAATTGTAGAGTCTTCAATTTATTTTCCTCCTTCCTAACGCTCCAAAATATGTCTCCATTATTTTCCCTGTAATAAAAAATGCAAATAATTAGCTCAGAAAATTCAAATTAATTAAAATTAGAATTTTCGGTCAAATTAAGCATAGTTAAGAAAAATGGGAAAATACCAGACAATTAAGCACAATTCCCTGATTAATTTTAGCACAATAAACTAAGTGAAATCAATAAAATATTGACTCATCAAGGCGTTAATTGATTTAGGGAGATTCACAATGCATTTTAAGTTTGGAGCTGTCACGTCTAAGGGCCCAACATTGGTTCAATCGTTTTACTGTTCAAGTGTTTTTGTTTTATTATTGTCATGATGAATTACAATGCAATGTGCCTTTTCATTTTATTTTATTTTATTTTCTTTCTTTAAGGTGATGCATTAATTTCTCTCACTCCATCTACCATTTCTCTATTGTTCATTCCATAAATGATATGCCTGGTGGAAGCAATTGATTGAATTAAAATTTGGCTTTGGCTGCACGGTTTTCAGTTTTTGATTTACTTTCCCTTTTTTTTTAAGAAAAGCACGGAGCTTCCAGGGATGTGATTTTCTTGAACTTTCTTTCATGATGCATTGCATTTATTAGTTTTAGGATGCCTTTTATGTTCTTTCTTTCATGTATGAACACACCTACGGTGGTTAATGATGGAAGAAGAAAATTAATTTATGGAAATAGTTTTCTAAATTTTATTATCAATCAACATTAGAATGGAGCAACCACGGTTACATGGGAAATGGTTATTTAATTTGCCTTCTTGGAGAAAGACCACATGGGTCACGTGAATTGGTAGCAAAAAAATTAAAGTTGCTTATTTTTATTTTTATTTTTTTTTCTATTTTTTTCTTTTTCTTTAAATCATTTTACATAGTATCTTGAGTTGGGCTTTATGTCATTAATTGGGTGTTGCATTTTAATGAATTTAACTGTGCTAGATATTTGTTTGTTACAGTGTTAGGTTTAGTATTTTCATTTACTTTGATGTTCTTTATTATGTTGGGTTTATTGTTTCAGTTCACTATGATGTTTGTTTTGTCAGGTTTCTTTATTTTCCTGCATTTCCAATTTCCTCACTTGCTTTAGAGATAGTTCGGTCTCAATGTAGAACCGTTCGGTCATCTATAGGACTGTTCGGTCTTCATGTATTTAATTTCTAGTTTTACTTTAATTTTATTTTCCTTGCAAGAACACTTTCAAATCCCCCCCACTGCGTGTCTGACCTAATTCTCGAACCACATTTGGTCCTCAAGAGACGACCTAGGAGTCACTTCCTAGCACTATACTGCATTCTTTTCTGCAATCAAATTTGTGTAGGTTACGACAGCCCATCAAATTTTGGCGCCGTGGCCGGGGACCAACAGTTTGGTTTTACGTCTTTGTTGTGTTTGTGTGTTGTGTTTTGTCTTGGGTTGTGAGTGTGTCGTTCTGTTATGTGTGTGATGTTATGTATTGTTGCATTTAGGTAGCTTTAGTTGCATATTTTCATTGCATTCTTCTTTTCCCCCTTCTTTCTACATGTCTACCTATTTTGATTTTGTGAGTACTGCTTCTTCTGCCTATGCCTATGATTATGATTCTCTTGTTGGTTTCTATGTTGAGAACAGTACAGTTCCTTCTCCATCTCATGAGAGTGCTATTAGGGAGCTGTGTCCACTTGATGAGGAGGATATTCGTTGTATTTTCAACACTGGAATGATACATTTGCTGCCTAGGTTTTATGGTTTTGTAGGTGAATGCCCACATAGACATTTGGAGGAGTTCTACATATTATGCTCATTAATGAAACCTCCAGATGTCCCGGATGAAGACATGTTCTTAAGGGCATTTCCGCATTCATTACAAGAAGCAGCAAGGGTTTGGTTGTATTGTCTTCCTCCTGGATCCGTCACCAGTTGGGAAGATCTGAAACATCAGTTTCTAGACAAATTCTCCCCTGTGCAGTATGGTTATAGCGACGATCCTGGGAGGACTGATCCTAACTTGGGATCGTATGGTACTTCACAGCATCAATATCATGAACCTCCACCTGTTCAGGAACCACAGCAGCTGCAGTTTCATGAGCTTGCCCATTCTTTATCAGCTGTTGGTAGGAAATTGAAAAGCAAACTTGATTCTCTTGAGAGTTTGGTGACACAGCTGGCATCCAACCAAAGACCAGAACCTCCATCTATATATGTTGCACGGTTGTGTGTTATATGTTCTTCCAGTGACCACTCTACTTCTTCTGAGCCTACATTGAACGAGTTGTAGAGGCAGATAGTCGCGCAGTGCACCGAGGAACAGTCTCAATTTTTAGAGGGATCACTATTGCAGAATGTTCTAATTCTCGATGATGTCAGTGCCATCCACATAGGAGATGGGGAGCAGAGCTACGAGCTTACTACTGTGCCATCTACTTCCCCACCCTACTATGCCTCCCCTCTTGCACTTGAGGATGGAGTTGCTCATTCTGCTGTTACTGGTGATATGATTCATGAATCAACACAGGTTTTCTCTAAAGTTGAAATCCCACTTGCTTTGCCTGAGTTGATTATGCAATCAAATATTCTTGATACTGCTGCAGATTCACATGTTAGTGTTGATTTTGACATTGAAACTGTGAAAACTGAAGATGTTTTAGACTTAGAATTAAATTTTGATCTTTCATAGTTTTATGAAAATTTCAAATGTAGTTGTGAAGCTGGTTCTTGCTCTATTTATGTTGAGATCAATTCTGTAATACAACCAACTTCCAACTTTATGATTGGTGATACTAACTGTGAATCTGATGAAAATGTTGAGGAACAGGCAGATGTAAGCAACACTTTTGAGATAGGTAGACCATTTTCACCTTCCACCACTCTACCAATTTTCAGGGAAGTGGAGGTAAACATACCTATGATTGATTCTATTGTTGATGGTGATGCTAGTGACAGGTATGTTGATGATTATGATGTTGATGAGCATGCTTTTCATTTCCACTCTTTGCATGATGAGAAATAACTTTTGCCATCTTCTATGAACACTTCTTCTCCATGCACTGAACATGAATCTGAGCCTGTAGTTGATATTGTTTCTAAATTTGAAAATGATTCATGTTTTGAGGGTTTATCTAATGTTCAGCATGTTACACTGGGATTAGGTGTTATACCCCTGCATGTTATTTGTGTGGAGCCACATTGCACTAACCATGTTGTAGGAGGTACATATGAATTTGACCAACACACACCCATGGTGGAAGACAAAGGTGCCGACAATTTAAAGATTAATAGGCACCAGCTGAACCTGCTCATCAACAATCATTTCTTCTTGGATCCAGCTGTGGAGGACATCTCCCTGCTTGATCAAATTTGGAGGCTGAAGTAGTTCCTCCACAAGACTTCCTTTCTGACTCCAGTGGTGGAAAATATCTCCCTGCAAGTCCAAAATTGGCAACTTTCACCATGACCAGGGGTGTTTCCATTTTCCTTTTCCTCCTTTCCCCACTTGTACTACACTTGTCCATGATCTATTGACTGTTCTTATTTCTGATCTGATGATTGTGACACATTGAGGACACTGTGTAGTTTAAGTGTGGTCTATTGGGGGAGATTCTGAATTTTCTTTGATTAGTTTCTGTTTTCTGTGTTAATTTTTTTTTGTTTTCTAGGTAGTTTTTGTTGTGTCTTGTGTACAGTTTTGCATGTTTCTCTTGATTTCTGGACTTTTTTTAGGTTGTAGACTTGTCTTTCACTTCATTGATACTCTAATTTGTTGGAAATCCTTGCTCTTCTTTGCTTGGGAATATGATTATGATGTTTGAGAGGTTGATATGATTGTGACAATGACCCTGTGTGAGATTTGAGCCACTTAATATTGTTTCTTGTGTGTGATATGTCTCTTGATTGCTTGCACATATGCCTTGGCTTGACTCTTGTTGATGATTCTTGATTGATATGCATGTTTGAAAGTTATAAAGGCAATTTTGTTCTTAAGCCTCTCTAGCCAAATGAGCCTACCCTGTTTTGATCCTTTGATAACCCTTTTGAGCCTATACTTTCCCCATCTCTTTGTTTTGAAGCTCATACACTAGCCCTAACTGAAAAACCATGATTACCTCAGCCTTAGGGAGTTTTGGAGCTTTGGAATTGTTTTGGGAATAAGTGTGGTCTCTTGGGAGTTTCAGATGAATTGGTTAGTGAGTCCTTTTCTTATCGTGTTTTTGTAAATATGTGGTGTATCTTGTCTCTTGAAATTGTTGTTGAATAGAGTAAAGAAAGGAGACAGGATGAAAAAAAAAAAAAGAGAGAAAAAAAAGAGAGCAGAAAAACAGTGAAAAATGAAAACAATTGTGAATAATTGTGAATAATGGAGTCAAGAAGAGGATGGAATTAGAGGTTGTGGATGTGTTTGAATGTGTTTACACTTGCTCCCTATTGCTCCTCTGTTCCTTATGGTTTGCAGCTTCTTATCCAGATGTATCCTCCCTTGTCCTTGGCCCCATTACAACCATGAAAAGACCTTTTGATTTTAACATGCGTATGTGCTTGAGTGTTGATATTAGAGGCTTGCCAAGTCTATTTGTGTTTGCTTTCTTGAGTGCATTGAGTGACATTGATTTACCTTAAACACTTGAGAGAAACACTGATAGTGCATCTGTGAGGCTCTGTTGCTTTTGATTCATCTCTTGAACAGATTGATTGTTTTCCATGTACTGAACTGTTTGGATGATTCTGTGAGTATCTGCTTTCATTGACTATGTGTGGGATTCTGCCTATTCCTTCCACTGTCCATATTTTGTGAGAATTGTGCAACTCTGTTTCTGTGTTGAGAGTCTTTGTTGACTGTCTATCGAGTCTGTGTCACCTCCCTGATGTTTGAGTAGTTCCCTGGTTTTCGTCTTGGTTTTGCCCAGGAGTGCAAAAGACTAAGTGTGGTCTATTTTGANGAGTGGTTATTTCTTGAACTATATTTAGTTTATTGCACTTAAATAAACCAGGGAATTGTGTTTAATTGTCTGTTATTTCGCCGTTTTCCGAATTCTACTTAATTTGGTCAGAAATTCGTAATTGTGCTAATTTGGATTTTCTGAGCTGATTAAGTGCATTTCTGGTTGCAGGGAAGTTGTGGAAACACCATCTGGAACATTGGGACATGGCGTGACACATTCAAAGGCCCAACATTTAGTCATTTAGATTCTAATTAAAGTTGTAATTTTGTTTTCTACTTCCATTTGCTTGTTCTTGATGTTTGAAGCTTGAGCTTTAGAGCTTGTCTTTGCATTTCCATGGTGATTGTTGGGTTTGAGTAACTTTATATTTTCGTTTTCCCCTTTCATTGCTGCAGTATCTCACGCTTTTCCTTGCATTTTGTTGGGTTGGATGATAAAAANGGAGTTCTATGTTAGTTTTGGGTTGAAAAGAGCTTAAGTTGATGTGTGGGTGTTGTGGTTTGGACTCTTTCTTCTTGCATTTCGTTTTTGATGTTTGAAACAAGGAATGGACCAGATTTTTGTGTTGTTATGGTGGCTGGACAGAGCTGGAGTTGATGGCTTAAGTTTTATTTTCGTTTTTGCAAAGAAAGTTGAAGAAAAGTGAGTGTTGGAAGTGGATTGATGAGTGGAAGTTTGGGTTTCTTATTCTAGTGTTGATTTGCACTTTGAACTTTGGTTCCTTGGTGTATTCTCGGTGGAGAAGAGTTGGAGAAAACATTTGGATGCATGTTGTTGAAGAAAGAAACGTTTGGTGTGTAGAAGGGAGAGAGAAATGGAGCATTTAAGCTTTTACCTCTTTTGGACAAGCAAAATATGAAGCACATTTTCACTAAAGGAATGTTTCCACTTTTGGTTTTGTCTTCTCTTTGCATTGCTGCCGAGAATCACCTTTAGGAAGGGAGTGTTTAGATGGTTTATTTCCTTTGACCTTGCCTACATGGCATCTTGGTTGGACCACCCAAAGTATCTTTCCATTAGAGTTGGTTTTTGATGCACCTTTTGCTATTTGCTTGGTAGTTCACGACAATTTTGTGCCTTGGAGTGTGGAGTCCGTTTTTGCTGCATGGAAAGGGATAAAGGCATGATTTAATAGTGATGTTTAAGACACATTTTAATTTCCTTGGAAAATGGTGCACATGGGACAAGAAGTCAACACATTTTGTGGCTTATTGAAGATGGAATTGGAAGTTTGACTTGGTGGAACATAACTCACATACAAGAAGGTCTTGTAGGCCATTTTCATTTTTAATTTTATTTGGTTGGATGTATTTGGTCACATGAATGTGTAGGAAAAAGCATGTTTGATTATTCCTTGTTTGAATTAGTTTAATTAGTAAGATTAGTTGCTTTTGATTTCTTTAATTTAGTTTTGCATTTAATTTAATTTAATTGTGTTAGGTAGTTGTTTGTAGCATTGTTGAGGTCTAGTATTTTATTTTATTTTGTCTTAATGTTGTCTTGTATTTTTGGTAGAGATAATTCAATTGCCAGGGTAGCTTAAATTAATTCAGTTGGTCATTAGCTATATTGTGATGTTTCCTTGAGATTTCTGAACTGTAACTGTGGTTGCTACTTTGACCTTGGTTAATGTGAAACCTGTATTTGCACTTGCAATTGGGTATACGCTTAGTTGCCCAGTTGGTGTTACTTCTTCGCTTAGTTGATGTAACTGCATTGTGTAAATTAGATTTGACATTAACACTGCGTCCGCTTAGTTCGCTTTTACGAAAACAGGGTTAACCTTCGCTTAGTTGGTTAACTTTGTTGGATTAGAGGTTTCAGTTGCAACTTTATTTTGTTGATCTGTGATAGGAAGCATTGTAATTAAGTTAATGACCAACCGTTTTTATTCTGTATGTGATTTCGCTTTGCATTTCTGTTTTCACATTTCTGTTTGCATCCGTGTTTTAATTTTATTCATCCGCATCCACTACAAGAAATAATGGGATTACATACGGATTTTTATATACGGATTGGAATCTGTATATAAAGCAAGTATTATATACGGCATTTATGTACGAATATTACATTATACGTTATATACGGATATTATATACGGATATTTATATACGGATTATTCGTATATAAAATCCGTATATAATGTTGGCGCGTGGTGGCGGGAAAATTACCCAAGGATTTATCGGTATATAAGTTGTATTATCCGTATATTGGTAATTGAGTATGTTATATACGGAAATGGGAAATAATGTTTTAAAAAAATTGTTTTTCTAATTAATCGGATTCTGGAGTTGGGTATACTCATTCTGAAGAAGCCTTATCCCATTTTTCTCTCGAGCCCTATCTCTCAAACCCTAGACTCTTCTCTCGAGCCCTGTCTGTCGAAGCCATCGAAGCTTGCTTGTGTCTCTCTCGAGCCCTTCATCAAATACTGTCGAACCTTCAGTCACCTCTGTTGTCGAACCTCTCTTCTCTACAGTTGTCAGTCGCGAGGCTTCAATTCTTTCAAACCCCCACTTTTGTCGAACCCTGTTCGAGGGTTTCCTCCCTATCGTCGCCAAGGCCAAACAATCTCGGTCACCATATACGACTCGTGTTCTCACGCTCGAACCCTAGGGCTCTGGTTCTGACACTTTGAGGTAAGTAAATTTCGTTCTTTTCCTAAGTAATTTAATTTGTAAAATGTGAAAATCCTAAACCCTTTTCTTGTTTGTTATTGTCGGCACAAAAATGGGGTGTGGTTTGGTTCGTGTGGAATGCTTTAGTGCATTGTTAGGACGTTGAGTGCAGAGGCGTTAAGCTGTGAGGTTCTATCACAGGTTCTATCATAGCCCTATGCCTTGCATTTTCCTTGAGTTTGCATAGTAATTCTTTTTCTACCTCTCCTCAATTAATGATTGATGATGAGGAGTATGCTGTTATAATTATAATAAGACATTATGCAGATACTTTCCATTTTTTTATGTTCATTATATTTTGTCTGTGATTGAATTAAACTGTGTCGCAACACCTAATAACCCCTACTAAATACGGGACCAACCCTGTGAAATCCCTTACAATTTGGCAAGCATTAGAAAAGAATTATAAAAAAATTTCAAGTTGTAACAATTTCAGGCAGGTAGTAGGCCTTGGTGATTGAACATTGTTATAATTAGTTGTGGTGTACAAATTGATTTGGAAATGTGCTCGAAATAGTCAAACATATAACATCAGGACTTTGGGATGTAGGTTTCAAATTCTTAGTTAAGGCCCACCATATATGTCGCTGNTAATTAAATAAGGAATGATTTTTACACAGTTAGAGACAATTCCTTCGAATTGACATTTGAACGGAGTTAGAAGTCAAACCTTTTGAAGCAAAAGAGTTGAACCCTTGTGCTCATTCAATGGCACAAAGACTTGGACCTCTTCAAAGATAGGTGTAGTCACATAGGATGGGGTCCTTAAAGCAGTAGAACATGTGTGGTCTAGCTTTGCACCTAATGACTTTGGCTTGTAAAAGAACCAAATTTTCTTACTTGCACCAGCTCTTTTTAATTCCTCTCTGTGTAAAGAAAGAAAGGTAAAACAATAGATAATTTCTTTTCAAAAGTAACTAATTCCTCTGATCATTCAGTTATGCTCCAGGTTTTGACAAAAATAATCCATTTATTTACTATCATGTCCTCTTCATCCATGTCAGTTTGTGTTAACCTTCTATTTCCTGCCCCTTTCCAAATGTCATATGCCTCAATAATGGAGACCTATCAATATCTGCAACTTAATAGAAAAGACAGAGGTAGAGACAATAATTATTTCCTAAAGGGGGGAATAGTTGAAGAAATAAATCCTATCTTAGATAAAAGGATAAGAGCATGAACAAAGGTTATAAAATGGTTTTGCTAATTTCTGCTTAAAACTCCAAGCAAATAATAACAATGTAGTACCTTTATAGTCTCTGAGCTGATCCAATTCAGAATCATGACTGGCCATAGAAAACAGGTCGTACGACTTGTTATCATTGGATGCAGTAGAGGCACACCGATGTAAACATAGATCTACATGTAAGAAGATTTTCGGCATAGATGAGAGCGAGAGGAAAAACTAAGAACCCCCAAAAATGAAAACTAATCAAAGCAAACAAACATGATTGCTGAAAATAAAATAAGTAATAAGGAACAAATTGAAAAAGCATTCGGTTACCCCTTTGAATGATCATTACCTGAGAGGACCTTAATGACAGCTATGATCAGCACTATAAAAGAAATTGGGGGACCCCGAGGACTCGATTTTCTTTTCATTCCAAGCAAATGACTCTATAGTGAAAGAGTCAATGTTAAGATTAAATTATTGGTAAATTAACATGTTCACTGAGCTAGGAATGCAACAAATCATGCACCATGCATAATAACTCGATGCAAATACCTGTAAAAAAGATAATAAACAAACATGTTTTTAATTAAACACACAAATAACACAGGTCAACCTGATTATCATTGCTTAGGAAAGTAGCATTTTCCATTATCTTCCAAGCACTTGAGAAGTAAGGTTAGGCTCTTGATTCGTTTGTCATTTGTTGAACCTTTTGTAGAAAGAGAACTATCCTTCATCCACGTTAAATGATCCTACACGTTAAATGTTGAATAAATGATGATGATTGCATTAAAATAGAATTATATTTGTCTGAGATGTAATATAATGCACTGCTTATGAACTAAAGTGGAGATTTAATTGTTGGGTTGTTACTTAAAGAGTGAGATGGTATTACAATATTTCTTTTTTAAGTTGAATTAGGGGTTTCAAATAGTAATCTTTAGTAAGCATGCACTTACGCATACGTTAGAATGAAAATGTGTGTTGAAAAACATACCTTCACATTATTTTTCTCAAACAAAAAATTGTGAAACAATTCTTTTTCGATAGAATTTAGTTGAAATTACCATAATATCATTAAAAAGTGATGGTGGTTTTTCACTTAAACAAAAATCATTTCAATGTAAATGTCCTTTTGATTTTGATGCTTAAGAAAAAACTTAACCATTATATATTTGCTTTTATACGGAGATTTAACATTGATATGTGTACAAATATTATGATTTATATTATGGAGAATAATATTGTAATTGTAAGACTCGTATAATTAAATTGATGTTTTAGTTTAATTATTTTATTTTAGAATATTAAATAATAATTTTTTTTATGAAAATAGTGTTGAGAAATATTTGAAGAGGTAAATAAAATAAAATTAATAATGGTTTCTATGTTAATCTTTGAAAAGAGCTGAAAGAGTAATTAAGTATAAATGGTTGCGATTTGATATTAGTAGAAGAAGCTTGGCTTAGTGGTTGACTTGTGGTTAAGAAAGAAGTTTATGTTTGGTGCTAAGTTCAAACCCTTTCAAGATCTAAAGTTTTTTAGTTTCCACCTTCACATGTGGGTCCCATACAATGAGGTAAGAAAGAGGGAAATAAGCTTCTTGGTCACGTAAAATGTGGTGTGTAATGTCCATCGCATGGTGCTTTCATTTGCTTTTGTTTCTTTCATTAAATGAGGAAAGAGAAAGTGTGAGTAGGGTATTATATTTTATTATTTGTGTGCATGCATTTTAGTTGGAGAAAGNTGAAAAGTGAACCCTTTTACGTTTAAAACGTTGCAGCATATAACCATTACATTGAAGTGCTTTTATTTTATTTTATGTGTTGTAATAACATGGTTGGAGAGAGAAAGCCAAAGAAAAGTTGTGATTGTTTGCCTTGGCCGTGAACGTTACAGGGGCATACATATATGTCATTTTATTCTTCTGTTCCATACGTTAAAAATTGCTTGCATGTGTTTCTAGTACATTTTTGCATTTTTGGGCGCATGTTTTCTAGACATAGAAAGCTGGTGAGTGACCTTGGAGTTCCTTGGGATGGTTAACTATTGCATTAAAATTTGTAGACTACATAAATGGGAATTTTAGAGGAACTTAAACACACTTTAATTCTATCTTTTACACACATTTAAAGTGGTGTTTTATTGTAGTTAAAGTGGAGTTAGGAATAGAAGAATCTGAAGTGGTTTGGGTAGGGTGCCCTTGGGGGTAACCTTGAGTGGTTGATTATGGGTTAGTAAGGTTTAGGATTGGTTCCACTTAAGTGGGTTATTTTAATTTAGTTAGGTTGTATTACAAACTTTCTAGAGAATGGAAAAGAAAGAGAGAGAACCGTGAGTGAGTGGGTAAGGCACATTTGGAGAGCAACCAAGTTAGTGAGAGAAAAGAATAGAGCCACCATAGCCTTGGTGTTTTGGACGTGACTTGTAGGAGAAAAAGAAGAGTGGAAGCTTGGTGTCTAGTGAAGGAAAGAAACCTAAAAACCTTGGAAGCTAGCTTGGACTAGAGGTAAGGGGTTTAACTTGGGATATAATATGGGGTATGATGGGTAGAAGGTAACATGATAATGTTGATACATGTTTCTTTCTTTTGTGTTGTGATTAAAGTTAACATGTTGTTGCATACTTTCTTTCTTTTGGGTTGAGATTAAAAATAATATGTTGATGTATGCACTCTTATTTTGGGTTCAAGTTTCATGGGTTGTTGATGGAGAATGGGTATTCACATGTTCATTTTCGTTTTTGCTATTATATGGGGTATATAATGGACTACACATGGTTATATTTTACGAAAAAAGTGTTGTTGATGGAATGGGTATACATGTTGGGTGAATTGGGGTGTTGTTGTGTATGAAAAATGTCATGGGTATACTTAAAGTCATCTTTCTATGGTGTGTATCTTGTTTAATTTTACCTTGCATAAATTATATATATAAAGGGTCACTTATCTACACTCTTTGACCTAGAGTGTGGGTAAGAGGGTATTGGAAATTCTCTTCCATTGTTGGAAGAGAAAAGAGTAAGTTATGAGAATATAGAATGGAAGTGATGTTTTGGTGAGTTGGGGTACATGAGGTTGATGGAATGGCAAAGAAAGAAGAAGTTTGGTTGCATGGGTTNTANGTATTTGTGATGAGAGAAGTAGAAGGGGTTTTAGTTGTGTGAAGAGAAAATAAGAAGAATGGTGTGTGTTCTAAAGGTTTACGTAAATGATGGAAGGGAAAGAAGTTATGATTGGGGTTTTTGGGTCAAGAAGAAAAGATAAGATAAGAAGAGAGTAGGGGTAGTAAGTGACGTAAAAGTGAGGGTGAACAAAGGTGGGTTGGGTTGAAAAGTCAATGAAGAAAAAGAAAGAAGGGATGAAGGTGTGAGCGCATGGGAGTTACGTAAATTGTGTAGAATTATGAGTGGGGAAAATCAAAATGAAATAAAGAGTGGAAGGAGGTGGGGCCGTGAGCTTTAATGAGGGAGAGAAAANAGAAAAATGTAGTGTGATTGGATGAAGAAGGGANATTTACGTATATGGTGTGAAAGAGAGAAGGGAGAGAAAGTTTGGTTACTGTAAAAGTAGAAAAGTAGGAAAAATGGAGAGAGAAAGAGAGTTTTTGTGGGAAAAGTTTATTTCAAGTGGGGTCCACTTGGAGAGAGAGTAAAATAAAGTTTGAGTTTAAAATTAAAAAGATTAATGGGTCCATTTGGGTTGGTAATTTTAAGAGAGAGGGGTGTATTTAAAATAAAAAGGGGTACATGAAAAAGTGTGCTTTATTATGTGTTGTGATTTGAGTAAAAGCGGGGGTGCACTAGAAATATTGGTTCTAGTGGAATGAGAGGGTCAGATTAATAATTTCGCGGGGGTGCGCAAGTAGGAAAATAATTAAATTATTTTTATTGTGAAAAATTGATTGATTTAATTATTTGAGTATTTTTAATTAATTGTTGGTCAATGAATTTAGTTGACTTTGAATATGCGGGTGGTATGTGTATGGTTGTTATGGTGAAGTTGTGAGAGCAAGTGTTCTGTCATTTCCTTAGAATTTTTGTCGAACCGGTGGTGTTCGTATTGCGATACGATAGTGTGTTGAGTTCTCTGCGGAGATTGAGATTCGAGTGTCACCCTATCCTCATGCGTGGGGACTAGAGAGGGTTGGATGTCTTGCCCAATGACTTCGGCTCGTGTGAGTATAGTGCTCGGTGGGTGCGCCTAACCGAAGTTTTTACTCATAATTCCTTGAGGAGTCGGGGAGATAGGCCTGAAGTTGCGATGGAAGGCGGCTCGAATCGCCCTGTTTTATGAAACAGGTTTGGTACGACAAAATTTGAGGAAACAACAGAAGCTTGTGTAAATAATGTGAGTTATGAGTTTAATACTATGATGTATTGTAATGTTATGACTATGATGGTCCAGGTGGTGATGATTTGAGTTATGAGTTGAATACTCTGATGTGTTGTGATGCGATAACTAATTTAGTCTATGTTATGATGTGTTGATTTTGAAATTATATGATATGTTATGTTCTTAGTTATTCACCCTTTACTTTTGTGGTTGTGGTTCCACCTGCAATGATCGTACTTGTACGGGAGTAGATGGCGGTGCAGATAAGGCAAGACAGGAGAAACACGAGGAGAGAACGGGAAATTTTAGTGATGGGATTTATTTATGTTTTAAAGTTATTTTATGTTTTCGAATAACGGGTTTGATTAATTTGTAAGGTTTGAAATTCAGTTGTAATACGTTCAGACGATTAATGCTTTATTTGCTTCTGCAATTTTATATAAACGTTTATAAGCGATGATATTTAAATGAAAAAATAATTGGCATAAATTTCAGAGCTTTATTATTTTCAAGTGGCACTCCGTTAGGGGTGTTACAGTAATTATTGAGTTCAATTAATGAATTGATATTTTGTAGATGATGGTGTGAATAATTACCTAAATACTTTGATGTGTATGTTATGTATGTGTTTGTAGTTATTAAAGAAGTACTATTGACATGTTAAGTGTACTAATTAAGTTAAGGATTGTTGGAGAGATATACAGGTTTTAATCATACTTAAGTTAAATTGACAAATCACGGTGAAGAGTTGATAGAAGTTTTATAGACTAAGTTGATGATAAAAGTCACTAGAAGTAAAAAGATATCATTATGCCATGATAGATTGTCTAATGAGATTTGCACTTAAATAATTACATTAATGTATCGAGTTGACGACATGAATTATAGATGCCAAGCTTAGAAATAAACGAAAAATCAGAGTTAAATTTGGGAAAAAGATGTAGGGCACCAAACTCGAATTTCAAAAATGCATATGGTTTGTTCTTTAGGAAAAATGAAGAAGCATTGACTCTTTTAAAGTTATAAATAAACTCAATCAAGAACAACAGTAACCCTTCTTTGGATTTTGTTCGGGCCAAATTTCCCATAATGTTTCTCTTTAGTAGCCTTTCTATTTAAGCAATCTACCACACTCAAACCAAACCCCATTCTTTATGCTTCAGATCTGCGTAGATGTGTATTTTATAACTTCCAATATGCTATTATTGCTTTCTCTCTACTTTTCTCTCTATCTATGTCTTACTATGGTGAGTAGAAAATAAAACACTTAAAGTACAGACAACATGACTTGAACTGCAATAACTCCCTAATCACTAAACTCAAACAAGTCGTCATTTTCGTGGTAAAATTCATAGTAATGTACTTTCACCATACATTTTTACTGTAGAAAGAGAACTATCCTTCATCCAGTTCTGAAAGAGAAATCCAGAGTTTTCATGTAATTGTTTGGAGAATAAAAGTGCATTTGATTACAATTCAGTTAGGAGTAATTTTAAAGAATTGATTTTTGAAAGAATTAAGGTTTAGAATTTATGTGTTTAAGAATATTTTCTAAGTGAGTTTAGAGTAAATGATGTTTTTATTTGAAAATGTAAAACCTCTCCTTAATTGAGTTCCACCAACGTTTGAGGTCAGAGGCACTGTACATTACTTAGTGCGTTCTTTCTCTCTCTCTCTCTCTATCTATCTTTCTTTTTCTCTCTCTCTGAAACACACTTAAGATTTTAATTCAAGGGATAGGTCAATGAAAATAATTACTTCCGATGAAGTAGATATCCATGGCTGCCTTGTATTATAGCCTTTTTGAATCCTAACCTGGTGTAATATCTTGTTTTTATTTGGTTTAGAATTTTATGTTGTTATAATGTGACTCACTTTCTTAAATTTGCTTCTATGTTAACAGAAAGGTAAGAAGAGATCTACGAAGATAGCCCCTAGAAGATATCGAGGGAAAGCATCTATAGATATTTGTGCTAAGGTATTTGGTTATTACTATATACTTAAAGCATTGTACCTTGTTATATAAGTCATAATTTTTTTCAAGTAGCATTTTTGTTGATGGTTTAATATCTTCTTGATTGTGGTTTGTAGTTACTAATTCTAGATGGTTTCTTAGTCATATCTTCATTTAGAACTCAAGTCAATTTAATTGATTTTTTTGTTTCCAATTGATGTTTTCCATATGCGAATTCAAATCTTTATTTTTATTCCAGCAATTTACTGAATTAAGATTCTACAATTCACATAATTTATGTTTCTTTTGAAAAATATTTCATTTCATTCTATTCAATTAACAATCATGTTTAAGAGAAGAAAAGTTGAGAAAACTAAGAAAATCACGAGAGAAGTGAAATTCTTGGAGAGATCCTCTAGAAAAAGAGAGAATTTATGTTCCTACTTTCATAATAATCTTTTAATTGGTGTTATTCTTCTTTTCTTCTCCTATTATATTGCTTTGGCGTAGTGCTTATTTTGCATTCACATAGGGAATTTGTGTGTATTACCAACACTTATCTTTGAATCAATCATCTGCACAATATTATTCTATGGTGTCTCTTTAAAGCAGTTTTTCCAAGTCATCTTTAAATACCCATTTGATTATTCTTCTTATTCTTTTTTCCATTTTTATTTTTATTTCTTTTGTTAACATGATTATCGGAATCATTCTTGCTATCTCCTTTTCCCATTTGGTCAACTTTAACAAGTAGAAGTTAGGTGACAATGGCACAGTTAATCACATGCTAGAGAGATCCTAATCATAGTAATCTAATTGATTTTAAGTCGGGTCAACTTGATCAGATACTTTTCAGAAAATTGGAACTACCATATTTGACTAACAAAAATTGAACATCTCTAATGTATTTCAATTGCTATCTTCAAACAATTATTCATCAGGTTACAAATATAACAAATCCAATTAATACTAGGATTTGCCAAATTTTCTCCATCAAAAAGCTTTTACATTCCACCCCCTTCAGCAAAAAGAACAGGGGAAAAAAATATGGTTACAAAGAATCTGAATTCAGATTCCAACCCCCAAAACGCCAATTGTATTAATTGTAGAGTTTTCCAGTGCTTGCATAAGCACATCCATAGTTTTTTTTCTTGATCAGAACAGTTTAACTTTGGAACCCATATATGCTTATGATCTAAAAGTAGCCAACAAAAGAAAAATGTTTAGCAAACTTGACAGATTATTTACTCTATTCCAGGGTCCAGGACCTGATTCTCACATTGTATATATTGGTGGTGCTTTTGATCTCTTTAACGCTGTTCTTGTGGAGGTATAATTTAAACAATCCATTACATATACCTAAAAGCAGCCTTTTATTCAAAATTTGTCTCAGCTTAGTAATATGTTGATTGTAAGGTGTTTTTAATTCTAGGGGATCTTGAGGCTTGGTAGTGTTTGCAGCTTTGGGTTTGTTCAATCGGTTGTTTCTAATTTCTTAAGTAAGTTTTCAAGACAAAAGGTAAGAGTATTGATAATGGAACTTATATATAATGCATACTAATGTCATTCATAGACTTTATTTATCTTCAAGCATATATGACGAATATACTTAAAGACTCTGTAATTTTGATATACTATTCTGATGATTGAACCCTGTCTTTGCACAAGTTCCCATAGTGAAACCCCTTCTATATTGAAAGCTTAAAACAATAGTGTACATAGTGACTTACATGCACAAAAACAAAATAGTAAGATAGACACATGTAGAAAACCATTGTAAGATGGAGAGAAGACGACCTAAATTAATTTAGGTTATTCTTTACGAAGCCATTTGATAGGGCAGGTGTCCTAATATAGAGACGTGTATTAATCATTGGCTAATTGTTTTGTAATCGATTATATTACAGAACATGGATCGTGCTCCACCAAATTGTTCGTGGATGTACGATAGGTGTCATAGAGGAAGAGGTGTTTTGAAAGAGTCTTTTGTATTAGGTGTTGAAGAGTTTATAAGTAAAGCTTGTGAGCAAGAACGTTATCGCAGAGATGGGGGTCTTTGATGTCCATGTTTAAAGTGCGATTGTACAAAGATTTTGAAACAGCTAAGAAGAATCGGACATTTGAAAAGGGTGGTTGCTTGCACACCGGAGGATCTATTAGTGTGCATGAGCATGCTATTCGTTTGGTATGTAACTTGTACATTTTATTTCTTATATTTGTAATCATAAACTTTACATATATTTATTAGCAATTCATTTTGTTTCCAATCACAGGAGCTTGGTCAGTCTGTGCATGTTGATGAAATATTTCAACAAGCACATATTCGACAATCAACAGGGGAATTCATGGATGAAAGGTCTAGACGGACTCATGTAAGTTTCTATTAACTCTATCACATTATACATTGTCGGTTTTTAAACCCTACATTTACTGATAATATTTATTCTTTTAACAGGAACAATTTCAAGCCAAATTTTCTCAAATCATATCTGAGACTGCATCTGTTGGTGCCTCAGCATCTAGTCCTCTAGACCCTGCAAAGGAGGAGAGATTGAGAAACCAATGTTGGTTAGATGCTGCTGGTGGAAGATACAAGGGACGTGTATATGGCATTGGAAATGTCAGTTCCCAAAATGACTGTGTGGATAGTTATATCCGACAGACACAGGCATCTTCTTCCACTCAGCATCCAAATTCAGAAGAAATTGATAATCTTAAATCGCAGTTACAACAATATGGCCAGCAGCTTCAAATGGTTCAAGGCTTTATTGGTGTCCTCCTCCCATTCCTTCCACCTATAGCAGCCACAGCTGCACAACAATTTTTAAAAATTCAAAATTCTCAAGGTCAAAATGAAGCACCCAATGATCAGCAAGCTCCAGATCAGCAAGCTCCAGATCAGCAAGCTCCAGATCAGCAAGCTCCAGATCAGCAAGCTCCAAACCAACAAACTCCAAACCAGCAACCACCACGAGAAGATGGAAATGATCATATGCATTAGATATTTTAGTCCATTGACCATTGGCTTGCAAGAGTAAACCTAGCGAGAATTAATTCAACTTGGAATTCTATTTTAGATGGATTCTACAATTTATGTTACTTTTAAATATCAGTTCTACAACTGAGTTCATTACAACACTTAATTTCAAATCTGTTTTTATGTTCAACAGTACATGTTAATCACTAGAAATTTGTTTCCAGCATTTGATTCCATTTATCATTCAGATTTGTAGCTTTGATTTGAATGTTGACTAGTGATTTCTGCATTTAAATTCTAGTTCCAATTACTATTTTGCTACTGTTTCTGCATTATATTCCTGCTTATGGATAAGAATCCTGTTGTTGTTGCCCGATAGTCAACAGTTCAGTTTGAGAAGCAATAATAGTAGAGAGGCATGCATAAGGTTGATGTGAATGCTATGAATGGAGCAAACTTGTTCACTGAAAATATAATTTGATGATTGGGAATAAAATTCTATATTAGATATGATAATGAATGCCCAGGTCTCCTTATTATGCATTGTGTTTATGAATTCTGGTTATAAATTGTGCTTATAAATTATAATGTTCAACAACTCACTAAATCTGTTTATGAATTGTGATTCTGAATTATAATGTTCAACAAGTGGAATGAAGTGGGAATGTTTAATCTGGTGTAAACATCTAAAACACTTATATACGGAAGTATCCGTATATAGGAAATATACGTATACAGGTTATATACGGAAGTATCCCTATATAACTTATATACGAAAATATCCATATATACGTTATATATGGATATATCCGTATATAACTTATATACGGATATTTCCGTATATAAGTGTTTTAGCTACAAGGGTATTATATACGGATTTTTGTCCGTATATAACCAAATTTTATATACGGATTTTTGGGCTTAGATACGGATTTTGGCTGTAGATAATTGCAATTTTTCTTGTAGTGATTCACGCAAACCTTTCACAACTATCAAGCAACGTCACCCTCCATTCTAGCACAGTGTGTTGTTTTCTCCCATGAATAATAATGTGTGATAAGGGATATCCCCCATGGGTGGCAGGTGGACCCCTTTTAAAGGCCGTGTGTCTCCAAGTTTTTACAAGAAAAAATAATAATAAAAAAAACCTAACCCTAACTTACTTTTGTTTGGGCCCAACATCTTTTTTTTAGTTAAAATTGGCCCAAAGCACAACTTGATTTCAAAAGCCTAATCTACTAAATTAAAAATTAATTAATTCTAAAGTGTCTTTGTAGAGAGTCTTTAATTAATTTGCCTCCTTCCTAATGCTCCAAAAGATGTCTCCAAAATTTCCCTGCAATTAATTAGCTTAGAAAATTCAAATTAACTAAAATAAGAATTTTCGATCAAATTAAGCATAATTTGGAAAAACGGGAAAATACCGGAAAATTAAGCACAATTCCCTGATTTATTCTAGCACAATAAACTAAGTAAAGTCAAGAAAATATTGACTCATCAAAATAGACCACACTTAGTCTTTTGCACTCCTGGGAAAAATCAAGACGAAAATCAGGGAACAGTTCAACGAACATCATGGAATGACACAGACTCAACAGACAAAATTAAAGTCCTCAAGAAATCTGGACAAGGAAAAGTAGTAGACAGTATCCACACAGAATTAGAGAAAACAGATACTCAGAGAAGTCGTCCAAGCAATTCAAAGCATGGCAAAATAATCACTCAGTTCAAGAGGTGAATCAAAAGCAACAGAACCTCACAGATGCACACTATCAGTGTTTCTCTCAAGTGTCTAAGGTAAAGAAATTCAACTCAATGTACTCAAGAAAGCAAACACAATAGACTTGGCAAGCCTCTAATATCAACACTCAAAACATTAGCATGTTCAAATCAAAAGGTCTTTTATGGATGTAATATGGCCAAGGAACAGGGAGGATATATGGGTAAGAAGCTACAAACCAAAAGAAATAGAGGAGCAATGGGGAACAAGTGTAAACACAGTCAAATAACACCCAAACCCTCTAATTCAATCCTCTTCTTGACTCCATCATTCACACAATTTTTTTTTTCAATTTTCTCTATTTTTTTTTCTTCTTTTTTTTTTTTCATCTTGTCTCTCTTCTTTTTTCTCTTTTCAGAACACAACTCTAAGAGACAAGATCTACGCAACATATTCTCAAAAACAAAAACAAGAAAAGGAACCAACTAGCCAATTAATCTGAATCTCCCAAGAGACCACACTTATTCCCAAAACAATTCTGAAGCTCCAAAATTCCCTAAGGTTAAGGTAATCATGGATTTTCTGTAAGATCCGGGAAAAATAGGAGTTTTAAAAAAAAATAAAGTAATTTTGAGACTTTGAATTTTTGTTTGGAGATTAGTGTTCTTGAGTTTATAATTTTGTTATAGAACATAATTTTTATGTTATTTCTTTATTTTTATATTTTTTTGTTGCCTAGGGTCAAAAGGGTCTTTTAATTTTATTTAACTGGTGTAGAGATTTATTAAGAGAGAGTGTAGAAAGGAAAAATGTCCAAATTAAATAATTTGGATATTTAATAAAATAATATTATGTAAATCTTTTAGAAGATTTAGTTGTTGTTATTTTAAAAATTAGTTAAAAGAGAATAAGAGATATAATCTTGGTGGGTTTAAATATCAAAAGAAATATTATATTTAGAGAAAATCATTACTAGATATTTTAGATTTTAAAAAGATTTGGTGGTTGATGATATTTAAAAAAATAGTAAAGATAGAATGATAACAGAAANGATTTGGTGATATTTAGAGGACATTTGAGAAGGTTTAGGTCATATCTAGGGTATTTATATTTTATTTAGGATTGAAACTTATAAGATTTACAACCCAGTCGTGAGAATATTAGAAAAAGAGAACCCTAGCACATTATTTCTTAGCAAAATGTTTGGGGAGAGACCAATGAGTATATTGAAGGTTTAGGAAGCCTAATCGTGAAGAATTAAAAGCATGAGCAAAGGTTCTGGAATCCAAGTAAGGGGAGTAACTAGAATTCTCTTGTTGTGTGTCATTTCTATTTTGTTATGAATGTCTTGCATGGTGAGATGAGTTTTAATTTGTCTCTAGCATGAATGGTATAATTTTAACTATATGCGGTTAATTTATGAATGCTTGTTTATGCCTTCTTGGCGTGTGAACCTGTTGGGTTTTTGGTTCGGTATTGGTTTGGAAGAGTCGAATTCCTCGTCTCCACTGTTAGGTCCTGAATTTCTTTCCCTTAAATAGGAAAAGATGGGATGGGTTGCATGGGTTAAAATGTCAGAGGAGAATTTTACGTGTCTACATGTTGGTTTGAGTGGTGGAAGGGATATGTTTTGGTCGGTGGTTGTTGAGGAAGGAAAGAAGAAAGATTAGAAGGAAGAAGTAGGTGTCGTGATTATAAAGGAGGGTGGGTTTAGGTGTAACAGAAAATAAAGATGTGGAGAATAAATATTTGAGTGGTAGTGAGTTGTGAGTGTGCGTCTGCGGTTGTGGTGAGAGGTTTACAGAAAGTGGAGTTGCAGGGGTTCTATTTATGGTGCATGAGATTTACGTGGTGTATGTGAGTATTTTATGAAAGAAAAAAAGGGATTTAAATTCTGGTTAGATTTTACGGTTTGGAATTTTAGAAGAAAAGAAAGTAGGTCCGTGGGAGAGTAAAGAATTAATTGATTTATAATTTTAGATGTGTGATGTGAGTCAGTGGCAAGAGAAAAACAGGAAGGGTTATTGGTACTTTATTTTGTTATAAAGTATGATAATATGTTATATTAATATAATATAGTTATATAGATGTATATAATGCATAAAATATGAATGAATGTTGGTACGTCGGTGTAATATAATTATTAAGAATTTTTGATTCGCTTATCGATTTAATATAATCATTCTAAAATAATTGCGGTTTAATATATAACTATATGATTGACGTGATTTCTCTTTCTGTAATATAAGGTTTATATATTATAATATATTATTGTTATGATATAGTAATACATATAAAAGTATATATATTAGTATATGAAGTTTATTTTATTTGAAGCGAATGGTTAGGTGCAGGGGTGGTGATTGGTGGGTTGTACGGAAGATTCAAAATAAGGAAAGTTTGAGAGAGTAAAAAAAATGTGTGTGATATTAATAGGAACGTTTTGGTAAATGTTGGTGAAAAGAAAAGAGTATGAAAAATAAATTATAAAAGTTGAATATTGATACAAGCTGTGGTGATATTTTATCGTAGTAATTTTATATGATTCTGTGATGATTTATTTGATGCAGTGGTATTTTTATAAGATGTTGTGATGTTGTGATGTTGTATATGAAGTCGTATTTTTATATGGTGGAATAAAATCCTATGTTTGATGAGTTGTTTATTATTGAAGTTAAGCGTGGAAGATATTGAAATTGTGTTATGAACTGTATAATTGGTGGACAATGCATGTTGTTGAAAATGAGTATTGATGTGTGATGTGGACATGAAACTATGTTATTTCCTTGTACTTTCGTCGGTCATGTGTGAACTTTTCATACTGTGCTACGTTAAGAATGTGATGTTATTGGACTCTCGTTTAAGAGATAGTGATTCGAGTGTCACTTCCCTCTGTGCGGGAAGGTGGATGTCTCGCCGAAAAGACTTCGGCTCGTGCTTAGTATAGTGCACTGGTGCGCGTAGTGCCAGTGTTTTTACTTGTTAGTCCTTGAGAAGTCGGGGAGATAGGTCGGAAGTTGCGATGGAAGACGACTCGAATTGCCCTGTTGAGGAACAGGTACCTGTTAGTGATAACAAGTCATGACGACATAGTAAAAGGAAACGACATTGGGTCATGAATGGATTTGTTGTGATGTTAATGATTGTGATGGAATAAATTATATGATTATATTATTTTAGTGATTAAAATGAAATATGTTTTATTGTGTGTTATGATATTTCTGGTTGCTCACCCTAAAAGTTGTGGTTGTGGTTTCCACCTACGATGATCGTACTTGTACGGGAGTAGATGGCATTGCAGATAAAACTGGACAGAAGTAGCTAACGTGAGAGTTGGGACATTTGAGTTCGGGGATTTATTATTTATTTTAAAAGTCTTTCAAGTTTGATATTTGTATGTAAAAATGAGATTCTAAGATTTTCAAACGATGTTTATAGTCATGATTTAATTCCGCCTTTGAATGGAATGTATTATATAAAGGTTTTGAAAAAAAAATTACACTCTGACATTCCGAAAAACCGGGGTGTTACATTTTCACTTAGGGCTAGTGTATCAGCTTCAAAACAAAGAAATAGGGAAAGCATAGGCTCAAAGGGGCTATCAAAGGATCAAAATAGGGTAGGCTCA
>NW_014542554.1:763057-766673 GCF_000741045.1 Vigna radiata var. radiata | reverse complement strand
AATTTTAATTAATTTGAATATTCTAAGCTAATTAATTGCACTTTTAATTGCAGGGAAAATTTTGTTGATACAATTTGGAGCATTGGGAAGGAGACAAAATAAATTCAAGACTCTCAAATTAGACATTTTAAATTTTAGTTATATTGTAATTTAATTGTTTAAACTTTTTAGACAAACTCTTTACTTCTTGGGCCATTTTTTTGGTAAAAGATGTGAGGCCCAAATAGTGATTTAGGTTTAGAATATTTTATTTTTATTTTGTTAAAAAAAATGATAAAAAAAAAGAGAGAAGAAAAGAAAAAAAAGAAAAAAAAAGAAACAAAGAAGATAAGAAAAAAAAAAGAAACAAAGAAGATAAGAAAAAAAAAAGAAAGAAGAAAAAAAAAAGCACACGCTGATTTCAATTCCAAAAAAAAAAGAAGTGGCAGACGTGGATTTAAATTTCTTTTAGAAAAGGCATGAATTTAATTGATGCTGCAAAAAGAAAAATTAAGAGAGAATGGGCTGATTCAATTAAGGGGGCCTGCTTAAAGAAGTGAACACCATGATGGAGCTAGAAAGGTTGTTACGGTGCTTCAGAAAGAAAATGCTGGATTCAATTTGTTCAAGAATTGGCAGGCATCCATTTCCACATATGCAACACGCTGGCAGCAAAGGGGGCTGGAACTTTACGGTCCAGCAGTTCTTATCAGAGGTGTGTGCTTTGTGAAGAAGGGAGGTGTCTACGGAAATTCCAGCAGCTCTCCACAGACCAGCACTTGAATTAGGGTGATTTTTTTTTATGCATTGACAGGAGAGAACCCTTATATAAAAAAAAAATACTGTAGCCACCACACGGGGATACTTTTTTTTCGGAAGAAGAGAATACTTTTACATTACATTGGGGGGACATTCTTCTCGGCATTCTCATTTTTGGAGGGCTGGAACGTTGCTTTCCCATGGAGTTTTACTTTGAATTGTGGGATTTTGGATGAAGGAGAAAGTAGCTTCCAACCGCCAGCCACTTGGTCTTCTTCTTTTAATGTTTCAGATTTTTCATTACATTTTGGCTTTGTAAGCAAGGGGCTGGAACGTTCCTTTCTATTTTCTCTTTGAATGAAAAGGATTTAACACTTTTGCGGTGGAATGCGGAGCACGTGATGCAGCATTTGTTTTGGTTTCTTGAATGAAAGTAGCCTTCATTTTGCTTTCATGAGTTGAATAATAGATTAGGTGGAATGATGGGACTCTTGGGCTTGAATTAGGGGCAGCGTCACTTTGCATACACACTCATTTCTCGGTAGAATATTCTTTAGGGCTGCTGCAACGTTGTAGGAAGTGTTTTTATGTTTTATTGAATGAAAATGATATTTGACAATGCATTGTTGTGGGCTAGAAGGTACAACATTAAATTAGCTTATTCATTTTATTTTTTAAAAAAGTGTGAAGATAGGGAAGTGATGGGACGGTGGTAGCATTAAATTTCTTTCTTTGATTTTACTTTTGCTTTGGTGCAAGATGCAGGGACGTGATTCTCTCACGGTTTTTCTGGAATGAACATGGTTGTGGGTCCCTTGATTCCTATGCATTAATTCCTTATAGTTTGATTTCACTTTTGAACAATGAAGAGGGGTGTCACGGCTGATACAGAGAGAGGCACGGTGCAGCGTTTTTTTTCTTTAATTTTGGGAAACTCATTTTAATTGCCTTGAGAAATTACATGTTGGAAGCACATTCTGCATTTTGCTACAAAAGGGAGACGGTGGTTTATTGTGGAAACACTGCAACACTTTAGGATTCAATATTTAATTGCCACATTGTGCCATTGTTTCTAGCAGGGAGAAAAGAATGAGGTCACGGCCAGAGGTTATTTTTAGGCCATTTAGAATTTTAATATTAATTAGTAGATGCACTTGGTCACATAAATTGCTAGTAGGAAATTGTGTTTGTTTATTTCTTGTGTTTTAAATTAATTTGCATTGTAGGATTAGTTGTTTTTAATTTCTTTAATTATTTTTGCATTTAATTTAATTTAACTGTGTTTAGATATTTGATTAGTCTAGTATTGGGTTAGCATTTTCACTCTCTTTAATGCTTTAATTGATGTTCGCATGTGTTTAATTTTTATTTCTAATTTCGTCAGTTGCATTCACAAACAAAACCGTTTTCAACCCCCCCCCCACTGTGTGTGTTTGACCTAAATTTCTGAACCGCAGTTTGGTCCTTGAGAGATGACCTAGGAGTCACTTCCTAGCTATACTGCATTTCTAAATTGCAATCAAATTTGTATGGGCCGCGACACCCATCATACCTCCTACAACATGGTCAGTGTGATGTGGTTCCACAAAACTAACATGCAGGGGTATAACACCCAATCCCAGTGTAACATGCTGAACATCAGATATACTCTCAGAACATGAATCACTTTCAAATTCAGAAGCAATATCAACAACATAATCAGATTCATGTTCAGTGCATGGAGAATAAACATTCAGACAAGATGGCAAAAGTTGTTTCTCATCATGCAGAGAGTGAAAATCAAAAGCAAAATCAAAAGTTTCTTTTCTTCCCTGTTTGAATGAAGAAATCTCTACCCTCCCTTGACTTATCCTTGCAAGCGGGAAGTATTTCGAAATAAATTGATTTCCCATAGCTTCCCAAGTCCTGAAGGTTCCTTCAGGGAAGGAATGTAACCAGTCCTTTGCGTTTCCTCCAAGAGAGAAAGGAAACAAACTGAGTTTGACGTTGTCATCCGACACTCCAATTATCTTCACTGTGTTGCAAATTTCACCAAAGATTGTCAAATGCTTGTAAGGATTTTCATTTGACAACCCATGGAATTGGTTGTTCTAGACTAACTCGATGAGCGCCGGACTCATCACCATGCTGGTTGTATTGTCTGTTGGCACTGCAACGCTGTTAAAGTTCAAGGGGCCAACTGTATTAGCTGCGTCCCCCAAAGTGCGTCTAGGAGGGGGTTGATTGGCCATCTCCTCAAGATCTGGTTCAAAAGTCTCAAGTGAAGAATGCGAAGTAACTTCTGGTAGACCTTTAAGCAGAGGTTGTTGGTTTTTCCTGCTTCTAGTATGTATTGTTTCCTGCATACACAAGAAACACACCATAAAAGCACTTTTATAGAAAAATAAAACAAAACGCAATAAAAGAAAAATAAAACAAAAATAATTACAACCAAGTCAAAGTCAATCAATTCACACTACTAGAAAAAATAAACCTCGAGTCCCCGGCAACGACACCAAAAACTTGTTAACAAATTGGCAAGCGTACCAAATCGTACAAGTAATATAAATGGTAAGACCAAGTATCGTTTTCCCAAGAGACTCGAAAGGCTTTCTCGTTCACGTGAATTAAAATAATAAGACTTGAAAATAAAAATTAATAAATTGGATTTGAGAACAAAAATATTAACATGCAAAATAAAGGTGATTCAATTGACAAAAGAAAACAATGGAGGAATAGATGTTGTTGGGGGGTTTACAATTTCATCTAATCCGCTCTCTCTTACCTACTACCCTTGAAAATTAGTTTGATTTAATAAATTGTTATGCGACTTTCTTAGCCTCCCCTTAACCCGATCCCTCGGCGAAAAGGGCCTAATATTAACTACTGGCTTGCTATC
>NW_014542554.1:759423-761349 GCF_000741045.1 Vigna radiata var. radiata | reverse complement strand
AAACAGGGGTGCGGAAGTTAATCTAAACCTAAGAAAAACTAAAAGGAAAGAAAAAAAAAAAAACAAAAAAAAGCCTAAGTCCAACCCTAATTTCAAAAACCCCCTTCAGGGGTCATCTCCTACTCTCTCATTCCTCACTCACTCAAATCAAACTCTCAGATCCCATCTCACTCTCTTGAACCCAAACCATGGTTGAGGTGTGCCGCACAACCATGTCAGTCGTCGCCTACACACTCGCCGTTGACAGCCACGAGGCACTCCCGTTGGCCATTTCTCACCCCATCGGAGCCACCGCCACCGTCAATCCCTCGCGCCACCAAAGCCACTGTGAATCCTAGCCGCTCAACCATGGCAACCACCATGCCGTCGATTGTTCGCGCACGGCGTCGCTTATGTCGTCCAAATCAACTCCGACCACACCTCCGACGAAACACCTAACCTCCCTTGCTTCGCGATTCATTCTCCTTTGCCGTCGTGCCCCCTGCTCCAAGCTCGTTCATCGCAAGTGAGAACAAAACNTTCTCACTCCCGCGACTCTCCCCTCNGATTCATTGNGATCCCAACCACCGATACTACCCTATGCTCCCCCAACACCAACTCTGTATCGTTTCCCTGTGCTATTGCTGCAAACAAACAACTTATCCCCTGCTTCCCCAAATCGTATCAAATATCTCATTGATTTCAACGCATTCCGATTGGTATCCTCTATTTTCTTATTGAAGGTTGTTATATCCGAAAAGGTGTGATGAAAATAGGGTTGCCATATCAGAGAGGTTGAAAGTGTTGTCTGAGATTACTTTAGTCTGTATTGTTCTTTTTTTTGGTTTGAGTGAAAAAAAAAAAGAAACAACAATGGTGAACGAGAGGACGGGATATTACTCCAGGGCATGATGATACTCTTTGAAGGGTTTCTGTTTTGGGTAATTTGAAACAGGAATATGATGAATTGAGGGCCAGGCTCTTCTGTTGTGATGAAACGGCTATAAGGTTCTTCACGGTGTAAGTTAAGGTTGACGATGGTAACAGGGTTGNGTGCGAGAGGGTTTTTTTTTTCTTTTGCTGGTTTGGTCTTTCTTTTTCTTCTTTTTTTTTTGATTTTTTTGTTAATACAGGGGAGTTTATCATGGTGTAACAAGAAAGATGAAACTGGGGCTGTTAGTAGTAGAGTCGTGTGTGAAGATCATTTGATGATTTTGATGGTGGAGAGAACTCAGAGTGGATATGGGATAATGGTGGTAGTACNAAATAAGGATGGAGATCATCAATGAAGGACAAAAATGCATATAGAGGGATTTTCACANCATAACCATGCTCAGACCAAGCAATATCAAGGCTAAGATAAAGAAATATAATGCAGCAAGCATAGATGACGTGAACATAGGATGTTTACCTTTTGAAGCTTTGTGTGCTGCTGATAGTTTTGTGCCTCCGGTGATCTTTTTTTCTCTCCTTATGGCTAGAGTGCTCGTTTTTTTTTCTTTGCAGGTGAATAGCCAATGACCGTAATACTGTGTATCCCTCCTCTGTGATTTCTCTCCCTTTTCCACCAAAAAACTCCTCTCCTTTTTTTTAAAAAAAAAACCTTAACTGTTACTGTTTTTTGTCTCATTTTTTTCTCCTCCCTAAATCCAACAATATCTTCCTTAACCACTTTGCTCCCTTGCTCCCCCTCCCTTACCAAATTTGATTCTACTCTGCCTTCACCCCACGCGCCTCACCCCATTCACACGCCACGTCACCTTCCCCATTTTCTCCCTTCTCTTTTTTTTTTTTATTTCTTATTTCATTCATTTTTCTTTTTTTTTCAAAACAATAAAATCAAACGAAAACTAAAATTAAATCCCAAATAATAAAATAAAATAAAAACTAAATCAAATAGTTAAAAATAAAATGAAAATAAAAATAAAATAAAACAAAAGTAAAAAC
>NW_014542554.1:755235-759093 GCF_000741045.1 Vigna radiata var. radiata | reverse complement strand
AATCAATCAACTAATAGTCAAGGGTAGTATGTAAGAGAGAGTGGAATAGATGAAATTGTTAGTACCCAACAACATCCATCCATCCATCCATTGTTTTCGTTTGTCAATTGAATCAACTTTATTTTTGCATGTTAATATTTTTATCCTCAAATCCAATTTATTAATTTTTATTTTTCAAGTCTTATTTTTTTAATTCACGCGAACGAGGAAGCCATACGAGTCTCTTGGGAAAACGATACCTGGTCTTACCATTTATATTACTTGTACGATTTGGTACACTTGCCAATTTGTCAACATGAGGGAAACCGCCAGGCGGTGGCGGCAGGTTATGGGAAACCGCCGGGCGGGACACTTAAACCGCTCGGTGGTGGGTCGCTGGACTTGGGCCTGATTTTGACACGCTCCTCACTTATATATACCCCTACTACGAATTCAGAGTCATTCTTTTGACAGGGGAGAACAGCCAGACCTAATTTTGCTCTCTAGAGAGGATCTCTTGGATGCTTAGGCTCCTTTTCATCTTTTCTAGGGTTTGCTCTTCCATTCTTCTTCCATTTTTCATCTAGTTTCACCATGTCTATGGTGAACTAAAGCCTATTGTTGTTGGGGAAAACCCTATTGTTGTTGGGAAAACAGAGATGGCTTCAGCATCGCGCCGGACAAGAAACACTGCAGGCAAAAGGAAGATGCCAGAAAGCTCGAGAGAATTTTACTCCCAAAGGTTCCTCTCCAAGCAACATGAGGAACACTTTGCTACTGTACAAGAAAGGAGGTTGTTTATGGAGAGGAAAACCTCCTTTTTACCTGATTTGGTTCCAGAATTTGAGGAGGAAATTTTGAGGAGAGATTGGGAGAAATTGACGACTTACCCGGCACCTGCCAGTGTGGAGTTGGTGAAGGAGTTTTACACCAANGCGGTACCCAGAGGAAGAGTGGACACTGGGAGATTTAGGAGCTTTGTGAGGGGGCATATTATCAGTTATGACCCCGACACCATTAACAGCTTCTTGGGAACATAATGGCCAGGGGAGCAATGCCAGTATGCGACTCATTTTGGTGTGCTTAATGATGTAGCTGACATTGAGGTGGTTGTGTGCCTTCCAGATAGACACTTTCAGACTAACGCTAGCGGTGCGCCGGTGAACATTCGACGGTTGGATATGACACCATTAGCCAGATACTGGATGGCGTTCACACATTCCAACATTCAACCGTGCTCCCATATCTTAGATATCACGATTCACAAGGTTCGTCTCATTTTCTGCCTAATGAGACAGATGGAGGTAAATGTCGGTCAAATCATTGCCGACGAGATTAGGAGCTGTGCTATGACTATTAGTAGCAGGATGCCATTGAGGCATCCATCTTTGATCACTTTTTTGTGCCAGCAGGCTGGGGTGAACACTGCAGTTCCCCCATTTGAGAGACTGAGGAATGCCATTGATGCGGCATACTTCCACCAGTTTTGTGTTGTTGCTGGAGCAGCAGGTGCAGCGGGGGCAGCACCCCGGAGGTGGCATAGGAGAGTCGCTGCTCAGCAGGAGCAGGTGCCCGATGAGGAACCAGGTCAGCACGCGGAGCCCTTCCAGATGAGGGACATGTATATGTCCATGATGGAGGCTCGGATGGAGGCGCTTCACAGAGGGCAGGTGACGACAGTTGAAATGATTATTGGATTATATGACCATCCACCAGCACACAGGTGGACCATGGATGAGTTTCATACAGCTGTGGCATGGCCTGAGCAGCAAGCGTAGAGTAGTGGTTTTGGAGCAGCTGGAGCTCCTAACACTGAGGAGGAGAACTTTGAGGACGCAGATGATGAGAGTTAGGAGGACTCCGATGACAGCATGGGCTGATAGCAGACATCTACTGAGGGATGTCTATAGACAGGACTTAGTTTTTCTTTCTTTCACTTTTTTTTTCTTTCTTTTATTTGTTTTATTTTGTTTTTGTTTAAATTCATAGGATAGGTTGAATTTTTATTATTATTCTGGTGTGTACTTTTGGCTTTACTACTTGCTCTGAAAATGTTGGACCACCTGATGTGCTTGATGAATCTACTTGATGATTATTTGATGTGGAAGAAAAGTGAGTGTAATGCATGATGATATCCAGGAAATAGATGGGTGATGAATTTATGATTGTGGTCATGATGTTGGGTATGGTGTATGAATGAATTTTGTGTGAAAAAGCATGTTTGTGAAATTTTGAGCTCCAGAGTTTTTATTGTTGCATGTATTATTCACAGGAAAACATGGATGATATTACCTTAATCTTGATGATCGATTGCATTGCATGTAAATGTCATATGATCAAGGCCATTTTTGAAAACCCTTCTCTAGCCAAATTTCCACCCAAAGTGTTTGAAATATTATACCCTTTTTGAACCTTAGCCTTAAACAGGATGTGATCCCTTGTTTTGAAATTCTTTACCTTGAGTTGGGATGAGCTAACTTGTATGTGATGAAAAGGTTCAAGTTTGGGGTTGCACGGGGGAAAATTGAAAAAGCAAATGAAAGGCATTGAGCTCAATTGTTGTGAAAAGAGAAAATTCATGAGAAAAAGAAAAGAAAAGAAGAAAAGCATGAAGAAGAGCTCAATGTAAAAGAAGAAGAAAAGGGAAAAATTGGGAATGAGAGACATTGGTGAGAGTGGTGCTTAAACGTTGAAAATTTTGTTAACTCTCTTGATTCAAGGATTTTCCATTCTAGAAAAACCAATTCTTTCTTGTTAGCCCAACCTCATTACAAGCCTTGGAAAAGTCCTTTTGATGGCATTTGCATGTAAAAATGTTGATTGTTTAAGATGAATGGCAATTTTGTTTCATGCGACTTGTGAGTAATTGAGAGTTGGAGTGTCACCTTAAACACTTGAGTGATTGAGTGAAACACTTGCTTGGTATGAATTGTTAACTTTCATGAGTACATTTTTGCTTAGTGGATTGATCATTCATAGTATATAACATCTATTGTGCAATCTCTGGGTTTAAAGCATACATGCATCTTATTTTGGATTTCACTGAGGATATTGAATTGGGTAGTTTTATCATGTACCTTGGGATTGTTGAGGCATTGAATGAAACAGTATAAAGCCAAGATTTGTTTTGTGTGATTGGTTTGTTTTGTTTTGCTTGAGGAAAGCAAAATTCTAAGTTTGGGGTGTTGATGAAGGTTGAAAAACAGTGATTTTCATATGTCAATTTGGACCAAATTACACCCTTTACTACTCGGAATGAGCTTAGAATCAAGCAAAACTCAATAAATGAGTCTGGAGAGAGTCAAAAGTTGTTTTTAGTAATTTTATGATTATTTTGCATTGTTTTGTAGCTAATTTGAGAAAAGTAAGAATGGAGTTGAAGATACATGTCGTTGACTAAAGAAAAGAGCAAAAAAATGAAGTTTTGAAGAGTCGACGTACCGCCCAGCGGCACACTTAAACCGCCGGGCAGTCGAGGACGAGGAGTAGACAAGGCATTTGACACTGAGGGAAACCGCCGGGCGGTGGCGATTGCCGCCGACCGGTGGTGGCAGGTTATGGGAAACCACCGGGCAACACACTTAAACCGCTCGGCGGTGGCTCGCTCGACTTGGCCCTGATTTTTATGCGCTCCTCACTTATATATACCCCTACTACGAATTCAGAGTCATTCTTTTGACAGGGGAGAACAACCAAACCTAATTTTGCTCTCTGGAGAGGATCTCTTGGATGCTTAGGCTCCTTTTCATCTTTTCTAGGGTTTGCTCTTCCATTCTTCTTCCATTTTTAATCTAGTTTCACCATGTCTATGGTGAACTAAACCCTATTGTTGTTGGGGAAAACAATGTAATCTTTTGATGCTCTCTCTTATTGAAACTA
>NW_014542554.1:747217-754160 GCF_000741045.1 Vigna radiata var. radiata | reverse complement strand
AGGTTAACCCTGTTTTCATAAAAGCGAACTAAGCGGACGCAGTGTTAATGTCAAATCTAATTTACACAATGCAGTTACATCAACTAAGCGAAGAAGTAACACCAACTGGGCAACTAAGCGTATACCCAATTGCAAGTGCAAATACAGGTTTCACATTAACCAAGGTCAGAGTAGCAACCATAGTTACAGTTCAGAAATCTCAAGGAAACATCACAATATAGCTAATGACCAACTGAATTAATTTAAGCTACCATGGCAATTGAATTATCTCTACCAAAAATACAAGACAACATTAAGATAAAATAAAATCAAATACTAGACCCCAACAATGCAACAAACAACTACCTATAACACAGTTAAATTAAATTAAATGCAAAACTAAATTAAAGAAATCAAAAGCAACTAATCCTACTAATTAAACTAATTCAAACAAGGAATAATCAAACATGCTTTTTCCTACACATTCATGTGACCAAATACATCCAACCAAATAAAATTAAAAATGAAAATGGCCTACAAGACCTTCTTGTATGCGAGTTATGTTCCACCAAGTCAAACTTCCAATTCCACCTTCTATAAGCCACAAAATGTGTTGACTTCTTGTCCCATGTGCACCATTTTCCAAGGAAATTAAAATGTGTCTTAAACATCATTATTAAATCATGCCTTTATCCCTTTCCATGCAGCAAAAACGGACTCCACACTCCAAGGCACAAAATTGTCGTGAACTACCAAGCAAATAGCAAAAGGTGCATAAAAAACCAACTCTAATGGAAAGATACTTTGGGTGGTCCAACCAAGATGCCATGTAGGCAAGGTCAAAGGAAATAAACCATCTAAACACTCCCTTCCTAAAGGTGATTCTCGGCAGCAATGCAAAGAGAAGACAAAACCAAAAGTGGAAACATTCCTTTAGTAAAAATGTGCTTCATATTTTGCTTGTCCAAAAGAGGTAAAAACTTAAATGCTTCATTTCTCTCTCCCTTCTACACACCAAATGTTTCTTTCTTCAACAACATGCATCCAAATGTTTCTCCAACTCTTCTCCACTGAGAATACACCAAGGAACCAAAGTTCAAAGTGCAAATCAAGACTAGAACAAGAAACCCAAACTTCTACTCATCAATCCACTTCCAACACTCACTTTTCTTCAACTTTCTTTGCAAAAACGAAAATAAAATTTAGGCCATCAACTCCAGCTCTGTCCAGCCACCATAATAACACAAAAATCTGGTCCATTCCTTGTTTCAAACATAAAAAACGAAATGCAAGAAGAAAGAGTACAAACCACAACACCCACACATCAACTTAAGCTCTTTTCAACCCAAAACTAACATAGAGCTCCATTTACTGCAGCAATGAAACGGGAAAATGAAAATATAAAGTTACTCAAACCCAACAATCACCATGGAAATGCAAAGACAAGCTCCAAAGCTCAAGCTTCAAACATCAAGAACAAGCAAATGGAAGTAGAAATGAATGGTTTTTCACCAACAATGAGCTAAGATAACCAAGAGTGAGTTAAGACACAAAGAAAATCTGCATCTTGTTCATTGAAATGGCTCAAAACCGAAAACCAAGCAAAGCTCTCTCAAGGCATGTTCATACAAGAAACCCTAAGAGAGAAAAGCTCTAAAACCAAGAGTATGAAGTGTTACTATGAGAGCATGGAGTGTGTCTCGACAATTCCTCTCCAAATACCGAGAGTTTCCCTCCAAACGGGGTGCACAATCAATTTTAAAACCCTAACCTAAAAGGCACATGTCCTACACAAGGGTTTTTTACAAAAATTCCCCTAAAAGGGTCCAAAACACCTTATTCTAATTAAAGACTTCTAGAAAACGAAATTACAACTTTAATTAGAATATAAATGACTAAATGTTGGGCCTTTGAATGTGTCACACCATGTCCCAATGTTCCAGATGATGTTTCCACAACTTTCCTACAACCAGAAATGCACTTAATCAGCTCAGAAAATCTAAATTAGCACAATTACGAATTTCCGACCAAATTAAGTAGAATTCGGAAAAAGGGGAAATAACAGGCAATTAAACACAATTCCCTGGTTTATTTAAGTGCAATAAACTAAATATAGTTCAAGAAATAACCACTCATCAGAATGATTCCATGAATTCATTATTACATCTATGATTAGTAAACTGATCATTCATGAGAATAACATCTGTTGGATATTATGTGACTATGTGAACACCATGATGAGTTATTGTGAATCAAGGCATGTGTACATCTTGACTAAATTCTATTGATGAGCTCATTTGAGAGATTACTTGTCTTGAAAGAAAAAGTTTTGGAAAGAATTGAACTATTGTGATGATTTGTGGAAGACTAAGTTTCATCTTGTTTGCTTGAGAACAAGCAAAGTTCTAAGTTTGGGGTTGTGATAACGGTTCAAAAACCATTATTTTTATACTTAATTTTGATATCAAATGCACCCTTTTTGACTTAGAAACTTTCTTAGACTCATGATTTTGTTTTTGTTATGTGAATAAGAAAGTTGAGGATATACTTGATGATAGTATTACTAAATTCCCTTGATTTTGTAGGTTTTTGGAATGATATGAAAGAAGGGTTGAAGTATCAAGGAGTTGCAGTGCAGAAAAGTCAACCAAAATGTAGAAAAGTCAACAGTCAACCAGAATACTGAAAAAAGTCAACCAGAGCGAGTTTTGGGCCAGTTTATGCGACTTTTATGACCTGTTTTGGGCCTGGACCCGTTTTTTGTTATTTTATGTCCTATTTAAAGACTTGGACACCTTAGGGAATGTATCTTTTGAAGACTTAAGCATAGAACCACACTTTTCACCTCTTTGGGGGCAGATTTAGGGATGCGGGAGCTCTCCTCTCTTTCTAGGGTTTCTATATCTTCCATTCCATTGTACACCTAGTTCTTCCATGACGATGGAGAACTAATCTTATTTGTTGTTGGGGAAATATGTAAGCTCTAAACTCTCTTGTATTTGAATTGATTCCTGCTTCTTTCATTAATTGTTAGAGATATTCTTCTTTTATGTATGACATAAATCTTATGATTAGTAAGTATTATGAGGAGATATCGCACTCTTAGGGTTGGTGGATTTGGGGAAGATGACAATTCTCCTCTTTTCTCCGTAGGATTGGTACCATGAGATATCTATAAATCATGATCTAGGAAATTCTCTCGAGAGCAATATTACCTAGACATAGGGATAGAAAGGCCACTTCCACCATGTATCCTTCTTTCTCAAAGATCTGAACTTTCATTTTTCCCCTACTTCTCTCTAAAATCCTTTTTCTTCTCTTTACACATTCTCACTTTTTGTGGAAGTGATTGTTGTGAAGTGATTGTTTAGTATCATATGTATATCTATATATAGCTTAAGGCTCAAGTCCTTTTTTGATGTAATATTTGAACTTTCTTTTATTTTAAAATTTTATTTATTATATATATAATATTATCAATAAAACGAGAAAATTAGTAGCATTATACGTATAATTGGATCATTACAAATATTACATTAAAATATTACTATATTTCTAATTATTAATTGTAGAGAGAGAAAATAAATTTGAGAGAGTTTAGTTAATATTAAAGAAAACTTAAATATTAAGAAATCACATAATTTCTATAACATTCAAAATAGAGCTTATTATTCATTGCATTTCTTGATTTTTATATTTAAACTTTAAACTTAAAAACAAAATAGTGCATATATATGGTGCAACATTTTGGAATCATATGATCCATTGATTCCAACAGCTTGAAATACTTTATTAAGGATAAAGTTGGAAGAGAGATTTGAAGCCACATATAGGGGTGATGTCGTAGCTGCTGAAGCCTGCATCGTAAATAAGTTTCTCCCATTCTTTTCTATCTCTTTCTTTTCCATTCAACATAGTGAGCATCACCAAGTCATAGTTCAGCTTCAACTCTGTCAATTTACTATCATCACTTGCTTCATCAATTGCTATGTCTACGATTATCACTTTTCCTTCTTTCCCTTTCCTTGAAATAGCGTCTTTGCAGTTCTTCAATATCTTCACTGCGAGCTCGTCGTTCCAATCATGCAGAACCCACTGCGAAACAATTGAAAGTTTATCTAACAATTCAAATTATACAGTCATGCTAGCAATTTCATCGCCTTTGTCAAAAATAACAAAATAACAAAGAAAACACATGTGTTTAACGCATTTATATTGATACTCTTTATAATAATAAAACATAATAAAATTATAATTATAAAAATTAATGTAAATAAATTTTGCAATTTTATTATAGAAAGTTTTTATTTATTAACTTAAAATGGTTAAATTTAAAAAACAAATAATGAAATATAGAAAGAGTTTAAATTAAAAGAAAAAATATATTGAAGAATAACACTATAGAATTAAATGTTGACAACAAAAAAAGGAATCCTCGTTATATATATATATATATATATATATATATATATATATATATAATAGTATAGATGAAATGGTTAAAAAAATTGTTAACATGTAATAATATTGTATTATTTACTAAATTATATACTTGAAAAATAATCATTAATCAATTATATATATCAAATAATTAGTATAGTAACGAATTATTTAAATAACAACTTATGAAAACTACAAAATAAAATCACTTAAATAATGATAATAAATTATTTTCATACCGCAATTGATATATTTTTTCATCTTTTTTTACTATTTTAACCCGATTATATCTTTAAATGAATATAAATTAATATAATTTGAAAATATAATTTATTTTAAAAAATGTATTCATATATTTTTTATATAAATATTTTATTTTTAAAAATATTTACTTCTATAAATCATAACTATATTAAAACATTTAATTATATAATATTTTGTACCAACATATAAATTTTTAAATTGACTAATAAAATATCTTCATATCAATATATATGAAATATTATTGTTAATTATTAATTTTATTAGTTATCTTAAAAAAATATGTAATATAACAATTTTTTGTCGATTTAAATTTTATTTATTTGTTTATATTTACTTTATGCTACAAAAACATATATAATTTAATTTTCGTGTTTTCATGTTGCATATATAGCTTAAAAGAAATATAATTAATATTACTATTATTATTTCAAGATTATTTTAACATTTTAGTATAATTTCTAATATTTATCCCTATTAAAATTATGTATATATTTAAAAATTATCTGAAAAATAACTAAAGTAATAAATGTTTGCAAGGATTCTTATGAATTTAATGTTGGTTTTTAACTTTATATTACTGGAGTTTAAAAGCAGTAACTGTATTTTAATAACTGCTGCTAAATGCAAGATATTAGTAACATCGTTTCCATCCTAAGTTGACCTAAATTCAGATTAAATTTTCAAATGATAAAAACTTTGTGTAAAGGAATAGGAATCTAATTTAGAATGGGAAAAGTTATTATACCTTGAGTAAAACTGCATCAGCTGAAGGGATGGATTTGAACATATCCCCACCAACAAAGTTCAAATTTTCAGATCCAGTCAAGTTGGACACAACCTGGGGTTGATCAAACACCGTGCACTTCATGTGAGGGAAGAGATCATTGATGAGACTCGTGACAGCACCAGTTCCACCTCCCACATCGACAAGGGAACCCAATCCCTCAAACACATGCTTGCACTCTTCCAGAGCCATCTTGAACATTCTAGAATCTGCTGCCATTGCTTCATGGAACATGTTAAGCGTATCAGATTCGGTGGTTTTGTTCAAAAACTCCCAGAAACTCTCACCGTTGGCACTCTCATACAGTGAGAGTTCCTTATCCTCTGTGAACCACTTGTTGGAGGAGTGCCACATATCGATGGAACTCGAATGAAGCGCGCCCTTAACAATAGGAGCCAAACACGTTGACTCGCTTCGGATCAGAAGCTTGGAAGGAGGGGTAAGATCATACACTGTTTCTTCTCCTACTGCTCCTTTATATGACGCCACTGTTGTTTTGGCGAAGAACCCATTATGTGTTAGAAGGCGCATGAATCGGTGGAGGACTGAGAGTTTTGAAGGGTGCAGCTTCAGTGCAGAGGCTAACTCAGAAATGGTCATGGGTTCTCCGTGGCTGTGGATTGCGTCCGCTATGCCTAGTTCCATGGCGGACTTGAGAGCCATAGAGCTCACGAAGTTGTACACGTGTTTGTACAGGTGGATTTGAGCGTGATATATTTCACTCTCTTCTCTGCCATTGCTACAGAAACCCATTTTTTTTTTGTTTTGAACGTACTTTGCTACTTGTTCGGTTTATGCTTTTCGATGTATACGTAGTAGTAGTTCATCTTATATATGTTTAAATCGAGATACAAAACAAATGCTATGATTTTCTAATGGTCCTGTCCTTTGTGATGTGGAATTAATATGTGGCAGTGGTGGGAATCTTGTGGTTATGGTCGGCCATATAGAGCGTTCGTAACTTACAAAGTTTCATTAGTTTACAAGGGTTGAGGTTGGTGGATTTGGGTTAGGTATGAATATATGATAATGACTGCTTCGCTTGGTGACTGATTTTGACTTCTTTTACCATGAGTCAAGGCTTGAATTTTTACACTCATAGTTTTCTATATATTTCGAAAGACACGAGAAGAAAGATGATTAAATAGTAAAATAAAATATTATAAGATATATACATAAACAAATGCAGTTTAATAAGAGATCACTATTACAAAAACAACATATTAGTCGGTTATTTTTGGCTTCTAACGATTCATTTCAATCAGACGTCATAGCGGGTGACATAAATTTGCGTCGAATATTACAAGGAGACGTAACTCCAACAATTTGACGTCGAATGGATAGACAATTGACGTAAAGTTAACGTCGATTTTGAATATAGACGTTACGGTACGTCACCTACCTAGTAAGGTCTTAGACGTCCAATATTTGAATAAATATTTATATTTAAGATAAGATTTGTCGTCTAATGTATGA
>NW_014542554.1:736905-746116 GCF_000741045.1 Vigna radiata var. radiata | reverse complement strand
TGAAATACAGAAACCAGTTTTCCAATTCATATATATTCACAGAATTAATTAATTTAAACCATGCTATCATCAATTCATCAATTCCAATTAAATAGTAAAACTAAAAGACGCTAATGATATCATATAAAAAAAATGAACCGAGTTTTCCATTCATGTATTGACAGTATTCATCTATTCACAGTATTAATCTATTTACAATAATCTATTCCCAGTATACATCTATTCACAATTTAAAAGTTGTACAAGTAAGCAAATACTACTATCATCAAAGGGAAAACGTAAAGCTATAGCTATTTAAAATGTGCCTTTCAAATATCCTGCCCATTCCTCTCACTAGTACAAAAAGGATCTTTTAAGTCTACAAATTTAAGTCTGTTAATAAGAAAATAGACTTAAAAAATGTGCGGTGGCAATTTGGTAAATAAAAACAAGTTATTAAAGTCTGTTGTTGACTATCAGACTTAAATAATTATATTTTTACATCTTTTGCTATTTTAACAGACTTAGATTAAATTTTTTAAATCTCTTAAATGATAAATAGACTTATAAAGTGATTTAACTTATTAAAAAATTTGATACATTTAGGTTTTGACTTACATACTCTTGAACTCTTCAACCCTTCTCACTCAACCAAATCGTCCTCCACGAACTCGTCGTCCGACATTCCAACAATGGCAGCATGCACCGATGACAAGTTCCATCGTTATAAACCGCGACAACGTTCAACCTCCAACAACAACATCGTTCTAGCATCCACCTTTGCAATGACATTTCAACCTTCTTCCGGTGACATTCTGATGGCAGCAACAACGTTTCAGCGGCGTCCTGACAACGGTAGTAGTGTCCAGGTTTAAGATGTCTACGGAGCTGAAGAATTTCTTTTCCGGAAAAGATGTGAGGGGTGTTAAACCTTGGGTTTTGGTTTTATAAATTATCGTATGATGAATATGAATGGTTTTTTTTGTGATGAACGTGGTTTTTGTTTTATGTGTTATTGGTGATTATGTTGTGAGTATACTTTGAAATTTTGGGCCAGGTATATAATTCTGTTTTGTAGGGCTTAATTCAATTAAAAGAGGAGTAAGGCCAGGTATGTACTTCATCTTTTAGAGTATGAACTTCATTTTTTTCTGTTTTGGGGTAGGTATATAATTCTGTTCCTTAATGCCTATTAATTTATCAAATATATGTGGAAATTTACTTCGACATCGAAAATTTTGTAACTAGCTTAAGGAGTGTTAATATACATATATATACACACATCATTGAAATGTGAATTTTTATGCACATTTTTTGGTGATTCAAAGTGAAAGGAAGAAAACAATGCACAATTTATAGTCTTTAATGTTGATACTTGTAGTACATGGTGATAAGTACTAAGCTTTCAATGAGTTTAGCGTGTGGTTGAAAGTGGAACTAGTGGTGTTGCTATGTTTTCAATTTGGGTACCTTCTGATATGAAAATGTCATCGATATCATGTTTCGAGTCTGAAACTAGGTTTCTTTTTCTCTGTTGTTACCTTTTCAGATCTTGCCATTTGGGATTGTTCACCGGAATTGGAAATGGTTAAAAGGTTTGTTTGCCCTGTCCCTAATTATAATGACTTTATGATGGATGAACTAAATGGAATTTCTAACTGATTTATTCTTGGAATAGTTATGGAGTGTTCTGATTTGCAAAAGATATCATGTTGCAGTGCTTAAAGGGATTAAAGCCTTTATTTGCTTCCATATTGAGATATTGTGATCTGGACATATACAATCAGCCGAGAGGCCTTGAAGATCCTGAACTTCTTGCTAGAGAGACAATGTGTACATACTTACCCTTACTTTATGGTTATAATTCATCACTTGTCATTTTTGTTCTTACATAATTAGATTACAAATTGATTCTGATATTTCAACCAATGTGTTTTTACTGAGAATATACACTTCTGAGTTCCTTTATCTTTTATTATTCCATCACATGTTGAGGTAATTTAACTTGTGGCAATGAACAAAAAAGAAGAAAATAATTAGTATAAAAGATATAATATTTTGTTTGTAATGTTGGATTCTATAGCCTCTAACATTGATACTAGGAAATAAATATGTAATATTTGTACTGAAAAATAGCAATATATTTCTTGTATGTGCAGTTAATGTAAGTGAAATAGAAGCACTTTATGAGCTCTATGCAGTTTTATTGGATGTACTAAGTGCTTGAGCCAACCACTAAGAAAATAGTTTTGTGCTGTCAAGTTTCTTCTAAGTAATCTGTTTTGCTTTAATTAAGTGTTTTTTTTTTTCAAATGTTTTAAGAGTTGGATTAATCATGGTTATAGTGCAGGTGCGATTTTAACAAGAGTTGTTAGTTGTTTTCAGCTGCTGAAATATCCTTGTGATGTTTTCAAATTTTAGAATGTTTTCAAGTTTTTACTTAAATTATGTTCAACATGCTAGTGCAAGAGTTTTGAATTATGTGTTGTCTTTGTTCTTTGCATTTCCAAGAAATTGGTGTTTAGTTGATATATGTCTAAGTTATGGAATGATTTTATTAGAAACTGACGCAGTAAAATGTTTCATTAGAAGCTAACCTAGGAAAATGGTTACGGTGCAGTAGTGATATTTATGATTGGTTAAGTTTATGCCAAGATTTGGAAGTTAAGATATGTAAGATTTCGGATGAGTGTTTAAGTGTTTTTTTTTTCAAGCTTATCTACAATTCACGTGTCTATGTAAAGTGGTGAACATACTTACATATTTTATATAAATTCTTTAATGTGTATGTCATGACTATTTTGCTGTATGTGTATTGATGACTCTAGGCCATGCTACAATCATAACTTGTGAATTAGATTCCTTTAAATTCTATATCTTAGAGACAATTCCCTTACATTAATTCCTTTTTAGGTGCTCAATTTCACTTCTTCATGCTTTGTAATTTTTCGTTGAAATGTTCTTCTACAAGGGTAGATAAAATCTACTTTTCATTTGATTGAAATAACGCAACTTGTTTTTATTTCATCAATCTTAACCTTTCATCTGCATGAAGATAGAATAACCTATAACCTCATTATGCTAGTTTAACTAAGTGGATTTTTTTATGCCAAATGTTTTAACTAAGTTATTTGTTTTGCTTTAACTAAGTGTTTTATTTTATGCCAAATGTTTTAAGAGTTGGATTAAGCTTGGTTATGCTGCAGGTTCAATTTTGAAAAGAGTTGTTAGTAGTTTTCATTTTTTTGAAACAAAACAACATATTTGCTCTCCTATTCCTTGCCTCTAACAAAACCAATATATCAACGCAATTTGTTGTTATCTCATCATTCCTTACCTTTTATCTGCATGAAGATAGAATAACTCATTTTTAATTTTTGCTCTCTTATCCCTTGCCTCTAACAGTTTTCATTTCTTTTAATTTTTCTTTCTTTTTTATTACAGGGCAATATAGGCAGATTAGTTCATGGGAATGTGATACTATGTGATGTATTTGATCAAAGCTATCATTCATGCANAAATTTATGATAATTAGACAACGGTAAACACTTATAACTAATGCATGAATTAAACGTTTTTAAATACATCATTACATAATACATTGTTTTTTTTAGGTGTTTAATGATCCATCACCAATATCAAAGGAGGTCATCACCACAATAACATATCAATGGACAAGTTATCTCTTCCAATGTGGAAATTAGGTTTTGATTAGGTGTTGTTCATGTTTTGTTTAGATTACTTTTAAAACTTAAAAGTTAACGCTAGAATTTTGTTTACACTACACACTTTATGTTAGACATCTTATTATTTATTTTGATTTTGGAATTTTTATTATGTACTTCAATGGAACAATTTAAAATATATATTATGTTTTGGAAAATTTATTGTACTTCAAGTTTTGGTTTCATGATTAAATGAATAAAAACAAAAAAAAATTAATTCTGTTATGGTCATAACATATTTAAATTGTCTACATTTTTTTTGTAAATGTACGAATATTTAAGTCTGTTGGGAATTTAAGTCTGTTGGTCAACAACAGACTTAAACTTTAAGTCTGTTGATAAACAACAGACTTAAAATTTACATCTGCCGAATCTAAGTCTGTCGTAAAACAGACTTAAAAAGCCCGAAATAACAGACTTAAAAAGCCAATTTTGTACTAGTGTCTCTTATCGTCTGTATTACTACATTAGGCAATGAAGAGGTAGTGTTGAACTGCTGCAAAATCAAGGAAACTTTACAATTATATTCATTTTAGTGTCAAAAGTTTATTGATATTTGTAAGATTTTCAAATGTAAATTTCTACCTCAGTCTAATCCCCTCTGATTTATGCTTGGATGGTTGCCGTCATCCATGACATGATATAGTAGCCACATGCTTAGGAATCATTCTACTTATTACACTAAACATGTGAAAGACTTAATCAAAAGTAAATGTTTAAATTTGACTACAAAAATTAAAGGTTAAAGATAACCAAAATCCAAACTTAGGATATATAATATGAATTTGTTGTCCTCTAGTCCTCGTTAGAACTCTAAACAAATTTGAAACATTTTGAAACATAAGTTAATATATTAATATCATGATGAGTTGATAAGAATGAATGTAATACTTACCTATTTCTCCCATATGCCTTCGTTGTGATCACATAAACGGTTATAAAAAGTCAAATTTATAAAGTCGACGACGACGATAAAAATTCAAATGAACTCTTAGACCAAAAATTTGGTCACATTCAAATAAATTACTTTGAAAAATATAATAGTTATAATAAGTCATTAATATAAATTATTATGATATAAAAAAATACTTTGATTAACATTATTAGAAAAACAAATTTGAACTCTCTATTGGATTATTTCTATGCTTTTTAATATTTTAACAAATGTGTGATCAATATCCAGCCACGTTGTTGATAACGGTTTAGAATATCGTTATTTGTGATGTGATTTTGATACTAAAAAATACTAAAAACACCCTTTTTCACTTAGAAACTTGTTTGGACTCATGTTTTTTCATTAAATTGTGTGAATAAGAGAGTTGAGGTTGATTTCAATGATTTTATGAATAATTCCCCTTGTTTTAACAAAGATTGAAGTCATACTGGAAGTAGAGATGAAGAGCCAAGAAGATGGAGCTCAAAAAGGCCTAAAAAAGCACCAGAAGGAGGGAAAGCACGAAGCCTGGGCACCTTGAATAGAAGCTCGAGCGAGGAAAATCTACGTTCACCGCCTGAGCACCCTCCCTGGCCTCTTGGGCAGCGGGGTCTGTTAAGACTTCGACAAGTGTACCGAATCGTATCAAGTAATAATAAACGGTAAGTCCGACTATCGTTTCCCTAGAGACTCTTAGGCCTAAACAGTCGTATTAATTCTTGATTTCTTAAGACTTGATGGAATGAAAATTATGGTTTTTAATGCAAGACAGAAAATAAACATGCATGCAGAGTTTGATCAGTTGACAATTGAAGTATATGGATGAATGATGTTGTTGGGGGTTTATGATTTCATCCTAATCCACTCTCATATATTTACTAATTCCACTTAATTCTACTTCTTTATCAATGTTAGTGCCACTTTCTAACTTCCCCTAATTCCAATATCTTGGTGAATAGAGTCTACTCCTAATTACTAGTTTACTATGTCTAGTCTCCCTAGCAATTAATCATGCATTACATAATTCACACAGAAGCTTAAGGCAATTGGTCCTCCTATCCCTATGTTTAGGTAATATTGCTACCAAGAGAATTCCCTCATGTCTAGACCTAACTATACGTGTCCATATAGATAGAATAAAAAATTATGCTATTGAATAATGTCTTAAACAAAGCATGCAAGTATAATGGAGGAAAAACTCTAACAATTGATAAACGAAAGCATATGAATTAAAGTAAGAATTTCAATATATGAGAGTTTCAAATAAGATTACATCGTTTCCCTCAACAACCAAGGGGTTTAGTGTTACCAATAAGGGAGTATTGGTAAAACCTGAAGATAAGTTTTGATGATGCTGCAACTTGTAGTTTTTGAATGTAATAGGAAAATACTTAAAATGCAACTTGTAGATTTTGAATGTAGTAGGAAAATGATAAACATTGTAATTTTTACTGGTATAATCGATTATGGTTAAGCTATAATCGATTATCAAATGCTTTTGAACTAAAATAATCGATTATCATGAAGCAATAATCGATTATCACAAGTCATACTTGAATAATCGATTATCACTNCATATAATCGATTATCACCTTTTGAAAACCCTGTAACGGACTTGAATAATCGATTATCACTTACAATAATCGATTATTCATGGCAGTTGGGAGCTGACCTTTGGCATTCAATGAGCTTGGCTATATATTTGAACTTTGAGAAAATCAGAAAACAACTTTTGTGAATTGAGAAAGCTTAGAACATTGTGTGTCAGAGGAACGTTCTTAGAGAGCTTTTTGTTCATTGTTCCTTGCTTGGTCTTGTGAAAGGAGAGGCTCGCGTATCGTGTGTCGATAGTCGGAGCATACTCTCTTCAAGTTAGTAAGGTTCTCTGCCTAGTCTTGTGAAAGGAGAAGCTCGCGAATCGTTGGTCGATTGCCGGAGCAGTTCTCTTCGAGTTGGTAGAGTGTGCTCTGCCTGGTCTTGTGAAAGGAGAAGCTCGCGAATCGTTGGTCGATTGCCGGAGCGGTTCTCTTCAAGTTGGTAGAGTGGTTCTTTTCATTCTATTTCTGATCATTTGATTGTAATCTGTTAAACCAATTTTTAGTGGAACTGTTAATCATTCTNTCTATTTCTGATCATTTGATTGTAATCTGTTAAACCAATTTTTAGTGGAACTGTTAATCATTCTTTGTAGTGATTAACGACTGGACGTAGATTCTGTTGAATCGAACCAGTATAAAAATATCTGTGTGATTTTTCTACTCCCTACACTTATTTTATTTTACGCACATCAACTGTTTGGTTAATTTTCTGAAAGAAAATTACTTTTGTAAAAAAGGCCAAAATCGTTTCAATTGTGACCTAATACGCTTTACGCTGTGTTTTAATTCCGCTGCGTTTTTACTCTTCGAAAATTACCCCATTCGATACCAACAATTGGTATCAGAGCTTGCTTTGATAGTTTTTCAAAATATTTGCGAAAATGGTCGGTCACAAACAAAGCCATGTATATGCTGAGGGTGCTTCCATTAACAGACCTCCATTGTTTATTGGTGATAACTATGCTTTTTGGAAAGTGAGAATGGAGATTTTCATGGGGTCTGTTAATAGAGGCATCTGGGAAGCTGTACAAAATGGCCCCTATATTCCTATGAATACTGTTGATGGTGTAGAGACAAAAAAACCCTATTTTAATTGGGCTGCTGAAGAAAATAGACGAGCTCAGTTTGATATTAAAGCTCGCAATATAATTTCATCTGTTGTTGTACTTGATGAATTTTATAGAATTTTAGTGTGTAAGACAGCACAAGAAATGTGGGAAGTCCTCAGAGTCACTCATGAAGGAACAGAGGAGGTGAAACGCGCTAGGAAGAACACTCTCATTCAGGAATATGAGATGTTCAGAATGCAACCTGGAGAAACGATCTCTGACGTTCAAAAACGATTCACTCACATTGTGAATCACTTAACAGGGTTGGGTAAGACTTTTGATACTGATGAACTTAATGTGAAAATTCTGAAATCNTTGGACAGGTCTTGGCAACCAAAGGTGACTGCCATCTCGGAGTCACAAAATCTTACTCAGATGTCAATGCCAATCCTGTTTGAAAAGCTCCGTGAGCATGAACTTGAGTTGAGGAGATTGACTACTGAAGAGGATCAAGGCAAGAGGAAAACTCTAGCTTTCAAGTCCGAAATATCTAAATGAAAAAGTTCTAAGAAAATCGAAGAAGATGACTTTGAAGATGAAGAAAACATGAGCTTGATGATAAAGAAATTTGCAAAGTTCATGAAAGCAAAGGGAAAGGACAAGTTTCACAAAGAAAGGAAAGAATGTCAAGAATCTCCATCAAACGTGAAGTGCTTCGGTTGTGGAGAAAGAGGACACGTAAAATCTGAGTGTCCAAAGAGCAAGAAAAGTGAAGACAAGAAGGAAAGAAAATTTCAAAGGAAAAAGAAAGCATATATAGCTTGGGAGGATAATGCCTCTAGCTCAACAAGCTCAAGTGACACAGAAGAAGAAGCCAATCTATGCCTTATGGCAGATTCTGAAGAAACTGGAAGCCAAGTAAGTGATTCCAGTTTTGAATCCAGTGAATTAGATTTACAGAAGGCTTTCTTTGATTTAATGAATGAATCTGAAAAACTTGATGCTGCTCATAAAAAATTAAAAAAGGAAATAATGAATTGAAGCTAAAATATGATAAACTGCTTGATGATGAAGTTGTGTTAAGAAATAGAGTCAATACCTTAGAAATTAAATTATCAGATGATAAAGCTACTGTTGAACCTGTTGAATGCTTATCATGAAAAAGCTATATGTTTGATATTGATATACTTGAAAATTTACTTGCTAAGGCAACTAAAACTAATNCCCATGCTAAATCAAATTTTAATAAAAGCAACTTAAAAAATGGGAACATGCATCAAAATTATAAATCCAAGGTAAGAAGAACCCGTAAGATTTGGGTTGTTAAAGGAACTTTTGTTAAAAATAAAGTTAATGATGTATGTTGCTTTTACTGTATGAAGCATGGTCACACATCAAANAAGTGCAATATCAAACATGTTGGTGTTCCNAGTGGCAAATATGCATGGGTTAAAGTTGTGAAATGATATAAACTTGCAAAAACTAACCCCAAGGACCCATATTGAGATTGGGGACCTAAAATTCTTGCTAATTTGTTTTGAAGGACCAATCAAAGTCAAAAAGATCACTGTGGTATCTTGACAGTGGTTGCTCAAGACACATGACTGGTGACAAGAAAAGATTCATCTCTTTTGTAAAGAAGAAGCAAGGATTTGTAACTTATGGGGATAACAACAAAGGCAGAATAATCGGAATTGGAAACATTGGAGGAGGAAACACTTTAACGATAAAAGACGTCTTATACGTTAAAGGCCTCAAACATAATCTTCTAAGCATAAGCCAACTATGCGACAAAGGTTTCAAGGTAACTTTTGAGAGTGATAAATGTACTGTTTATTTTAAAAATTCAGCTGAAATAGCTTTGCAATGTGTTAGGCACAATAATATATATTTGATTGATATTGAGAGTGCATCTAGTCATAGTAT
>NW_014542554.1:708037-736640 GCF_000741045.1 Vigna radiata var. radiata | reverse complement strand
TTCTGCATGTCAAAAGGGTAAACAAACCAAATCTTCATTTACATCTAAAAACATGATTTCTACATCAAAACCTTTAGAACTTTTGCATATGGACTTGTTTGGTCCATCTAGAATTAAAAGTTTTGGTGGAAATTACTATGCTCTTGTAATTGTTGATGATTACTCTAGATTTACTTGGACCTTCTTTTTAACTCTGAAAAGTGAAGCCTTCAAAGCTTTTAAAACCTTTGCTAAACGTATTCAAAATGAACAAGATTTGAAAATCAAAACCCTGAGAAGTGATCATGGTGGTGAATTTGAAAATGAATCATTTGGAAAATTTTGTGAAGAATTTGGAATTGCACATAATTTTTCTGCACCTAGAACTCCCTAACAAAATTGTTGAAAGGAAAAATAGATCATTAGAAGAATTAGCTAGAACTCTTATGAATGAATCTAATGTGCCAAAATATTTTTGGGCTGATGCGGTAAGTACTGCCTGTTATGTGTTAAATAGGATGCTCATTAGACCAATTCTAAAATTAACTCCATATGAATTGTTGAATGGTAGAAAACCAAATATATCTCATTNGAAAATTTTTGGATGCAAATGCTTTGTCTTAAATAATGGAAAAGATAATCTTGGAAAGTTTGATGCAAAATCTGATGAAGCAATTTTTCTAGGATATTCTTTAACTAGTAAAGCTTATAGAATGTTCAATAGAAGAACACTAATAATTGAAGAATCTATGCATGTTGTCTTTGATGAGATTGTAGACCTTGAGGAAAATCCTCTTGAGTCAAATAAACCCATTGTAGGTGATGAGGATTACTTAAGAGAAGCTCTTGTAACAGACTTGAATAATCGATTATCACTTACAATAATCGATTATTCATGGCAGTTGGGAGCTGACCTTTGGCATTCAGTGAGCTTGGCTATATATTTGAACTTTGAGAAAATCAGAAAACAACTTTTGTGAACTGAGAAAGCTTAGAACACTGTGTGTCAGAGGAACGTTCTTAGAGAGCTTTTTGTTCATTGTTCCTTGCTTGGTCTTGTGAAAGGAGAGGCTCACCCATCGTGTGTCGATAGTCGCAGCAGACTCTCTTTAAGTTAGCAAGGTTCTCTGCCTGGTCTTGTGAAAGGAGAAGCTCGCGAATCGTTGGTCGATTGCTGGAGCGGTGCTCTTCAAGTTGGTAGAGTGGTTCTTTTCATTCTATTTCTGATCATTTGATTGTAATCTGTTAAACCAATTTTTAGTGGAACTGTTAATCATTCTNCTCTTCAAGTTGGTAGAGTGGTTCTTTTCATTCTATTTCTGATCATTTGATTGTAATCTGTTAAACCAATTTTTAGTGGAACTGTTAATCATTCTTTGTAGTGATTAACGACTGGACGTAGATTCTATTGAATCGTACCAGTATAAAAATATCTGTGTGATTTTTCTACTCCCTACACTTATTTTATTTTACGCACGTCAACTGTTTGGTTAATTTTCTGAAAGAAAATTACTTTTGTAAAAAAGGCCAAAATCGTTTCAACTGTGACCTAATACGCTTTATGCTGTGTTTTAATTCCACTGCGTTTTTACTCTTCGAAAATTACCCACTTCGATACCAACATTTAGTTCACCATAATCATGGTGAAACTAGATGAAAAGAATGAAGAGTACGAAAAGATAACCCTAGAATTGATAAATTGGAGCTTCTGCATCCAAAATCTGCCTCCAAGAAGTGAAGAGAGTGTTCCTGCATCCTTTCTGCCAAAAGATACCCCTTCTAGGTTGTGCAATTCTATTTATAACTCATTAAAATGAAGCAGAATCTGGCCCAGGTAGTACACCGCCTGACTTTGGGTTCACCGCTCGACGGTATGTTCGACACTTGACATCACCCTTCAACACTACCACCTAAGCGTCTGGCAGAGAATTCCGTGCAGGTTCCATCGCCCGACGGTGAGGTCGACACTTGGATTCACCCCTCAACGGTGTCACTTGAGCGTTTGACAAAGAGTTCTCTGGGAAGTACACCGCTCAGCGGTGGTTTCACTGCCTGGTGGTGGCTACGACTCTTCTTTTCTTCACTTTTCCTCCTTCTCTTATGTCCAACTCTTATCTTCTTCAAATTCCTTCATTCAATTCCTGATAAGTCCTGTCAAATCATGGAAAAACCAAGCATAAAACCAAGAAAACCAACTTTGACTCTCTTATTCTCTAACTTAAGCAAATTGCATGATTTCAAGCTCACTCTAAGTCATAAAGGGTGTGTTTAATGTCAAATTTAAGTACGAAAATAACGGTTTTTGAACCGTTATCACAACCCCAAACTTAGAATTTTGCTTGTCCTCAAGCAAACAAAATGCAACTTAGTCCTACATAAATCATCACAATGGTTAAACTCATTCCAAAACCAATATTTCAAGACAAGTCATTACTCAAATCATCTCATCAATAGAATTTAATCAAGATGCATACATGCTTCATGTCAACTCATCACAGTGTTCCCACAATCACATAATCTCAGATATATGTTATTCTAATGATTGACTAATCAACTAAGTACAAATGAAATAACGCATTCATGGAATCATTCCTCATCAAAAAAGGTGTTTCACTCAATCACTCAAGTGTTTCAAAAGGTTCACTCCTTCCCTCCACTATCCAAATGTCACATAGAACAAAATTGCCCACTACAAGAAATACGCATTTTTTCGGCGGACTTTTACCCACGGCCTAAGAGCCATCGGTGATGCAATGGTGAATTAAAACCCACGGCTTGTAGGCCTTCGGTAATGTCTTCGAAGAATTTTAAGTTGTTCCCTCTCTGCAATTCAGTTTCCCACAAGCCCTAACTTCGTCCACTTGTTCGTCACCCAAAACCTTTCCCTCAAACCCTTCCCATTTGCTCCTCCAACCATACCAAAGCCTTAATTTCAGAAATTCCCCTTTGCTCCTCTGTCCAAATTTTAGAAATTTTAGAAATTTCAGAAGGTGGAGGTCCGTTTTTGGTCACCTTATGGCGGTCTCCCGCGGAGGTGTGGTCGTTGGTGAAGTGGTGTTTCCGGCAGGGTGGTGGGTCGTGGTAGTCGGCGATTATGGCAATGGTGGTGGGTCATCGTGGTCGTGGCCTGCAGAGGTTGGCATCATCGTGTTTTTTGCTTTCAAGGTATTTTTTTTTTCAAAATTGAATTTTCGTGGAGAAGAAATTGTACTTGAATGATGCTTGCTTTGTTTTTTTTTTTTCGTTTTCATGTTGTTTTGTCTCTATGATTGTGTGGTAGAAATTGTGTTCTTTTTGTGTGGCCTTATGGTTTCTGAAGTTTGAGACCTACTTGGGCAAGGTACAATCTTCTGGCTGCTAATAACGGTTGAAAAACAATTATTTTCATATGTCATTTTAGACCAATTTACACCCTTTAAGACTTAGAATGAGCTTAGAATCAAGTAAAACCCAATAAATGAGTCAGTTGAGAGTCAAAAGTTGTTTTTAGCGATATTATGCCTGTTTTGCATTGTTTTGCAGTGATTTTGATGAAAGTGAAGATTGGGGTTGAAGATGAAGGCCTTAGACATAAGACAAAGGAAGAAAATTGAAGAAAAGAAAAGTCTAGGAACTGCCCGGCGGCAAAAATCACCACTGGGCGGTCCAATGCAAGGATGAGGCACCTGGCGTGGACACTGGGTGGATTTACGATTAGGACAAACTGTCGGGCGATGGACCCCTAGCGCCGGGCAGTGGCACGATAATGGGCAAACCGCCGGGCGGCATAAGTGTGACGCCGGGCGGTTGTCCGCTGGGCTTGGGCCTGTTTTCTGTGACGCTCCTCAGCTATAAATAGCCCTGTTACGATTTCATTCTCATTCTTTTGACAGAAGAGGGCGGCCAGACCTAATTTTCACTCTCTAGAGAGGATCTCTTGGATGCTTAGGCTCCTTTTCATCTTATCTAGGGTTTGCTCTTCCATTATTTTCATCTAAGTCACCATGACAATGGTGAACTAAACCCTTTTGTTGTTGGGGGAAACAATGTAATCTTTTGAAACTCTCTTTAATTCAAACTGTTGTTTATTTATATGATTCTTCATATGCTTTGATTATCAATTGTTGGGTTCTCATCTGCGCTTCAAGCTTTTATCGTTAAACTCATTTGATAACTGTTGTTTGTCTCTATTGATACGGGAACATACAGTACTGTCTTGAACTGGTGAGAAATTCCTTGATTAATGAAATACCACCTAGGGATAGGGAGGTAGGACGATCAATTGTTTTTGCTTCTATTCGGTAATGCATTGCTAATTGCTAGGGGAGGCTAGGGATAGTAAGCCGGTAATTAGTAATAAGCTCTTTTTGCCGAGGGATCGGGTTAAGGGTAGTGTTGACTCACTAGCAAGTGTACCAGATCATTCAAGTAATATAATCGGTAATACCCGATATCGTTCTTCCCAAGTGACTCGAAAGACCTTATCGTTCGTGCGAATCGAAATTGTAAGACTTGTAGAGAAAAATTAATTGTTTGGAATGCAAAGACAGAAAATAAACATGCAATGTGTTTGATTCAGTTGACAAGAAGAAGACTATGGATGAATGGAGTTGTTGGGGCTTTACAATTTCATCTTATCCGCCCTCTCTTATCTACTCCTCTTGTTTAAATTGCTTTGTTATCTAATTGTTATGCAAACTTTCTTGGCCTACCCTTAACCCGATCCCTCGGCGAGAAGAGCCTATTACTAATTACTAGCTTGCTATCCCTAGCCTCCCCTTGCAACTGGCAATGCATTACCGAACAGAAGATAAAACAATTGATCGTCCTACCTCCCTATCCCTAGGTGGTATTTCATTAATCAAGGATTTTCTCACCAGTTCATGACAGTACTGTACGTTCCCGTATCAATAGAGACAAACAACAGNTATCGAATGAGTTAAACGATAAAAGCTTTAAGCACAGATGAGAACCCAACAATTAATAATCAAAGCATATGACAATCATATAAATAAACAAGACTTTCAATAAAAGAGAGTTTCAAAAGATTACGTTGTTTCCCCCAACAACAAAAGGGTTTAGTTCACCATTGTCATGGTGAACCTAGATGAAAATAATGGAAGAATGGAAGATCAAACCCTAAATAGGATGAAAAGGAGCCTAAGCATCCAAGAGATCTTCTCCAGAGAGTGAAAATTAGGTCTGGCCGCCCTCTTTTGTCAAAAGAATGAGATTGAAATCGTAACAGGCCTATTTATAGTTGAGGAGAATCACAGAAAACAGGCCCAGGTCCAGCGGACAACCGCCTGGCGGCACACTTATGTCACCCGGCGGTTTGCCCATAATCGCGCCACCGCCCGGTGGCAGGGGGCCACTGCCCGGCGGTTTGCCTCTGATCGTGAATTCGCCCAGCATCCACGCCCGGTGCCTCCTCCTCGCATTGGACCGCCCAGCGGTGCAATTTTGCCTCTGGGCGGTTCCTAAACTCTTCTTTTCTTCAATTTTCTTCTTCTGTCTTGAGTCTAAGACCTTCATCTTCATCCCCAATCTCCACTTTCATCAAAATCACTGCAAAACAATGTAAAACAAGCATAATATCCCTAAAAACAGCTTTTGACTCTCGACTAACTCATTTATTGGGTATTACTTGATTCTAAGCTCATGCTAAGTCTTAAAGGGTGTAATTTGGTCTAAAATGACATATGAAAATAACTGTTTTTCAACCGTTATCACAACCCCAAGCAAACAAAACAAAACAGCAAATAAAACAAAGCTTGGCTTTCTACTATTTCATCCAATGATTCAACATTCCAAAAGTACATGACAAGAACTACTCAACTTCAGATTTTCGGTGGAGTCAAATCAAAATGCATGCATATTTCCAATTCATTTCAGTTCACAAGTTCCTCAACAGATGTTACACATTATGAATGACCAATCCACTAAGCAAAGATGCAATCATGAAATTTAGCAATTCTCACTAGGCAAGTGTTTCACTCAATTACTCAAGTGTTTAGGGTAACACTCAAACACTCTATCATTCAAAAGTCACATGAAATAAAATTGCCATTCATCTAAAACAACCAAAATCCTTACATGCAAATACCATCAAAAGGACTTTTCCAAGGCTTGTAATGAGGCTGAGCTAACAAGAAGAATTGGTTTTTCTAGAATGCAAAGTCCTCGAGTTATGAGAGCTACCATAGTATTCAACATTTAAGCACAACTCTCTTCCTCCCCAATCTCACTTATTCCCAACTTTTTCCCTTTTCTTTTGCATTGAGCCCATCTTCATGGTTTTCTTCTTTTCTGTTCTTTTTCTAATGTATTTTTCTTTCACAACATTTGAGCTCAATGCTCTTCAATTACCTTTCAATTTCCCCCATGCAACCCCAAACTTGAACCTTTTCATCACATACAATTAAGCTCATCCCAACTCAAGGTAAAGAATTTCAAGACAAGGGTTCACATCCTGTTTAAGGCTAAGGTTCAGAAAGGGTATAATATTTTCAGGCACTTTGGGTGAAAATTTGGCTAGAGAAGGGTTTTCAAAAATGGCCTTGATCATATGACTTTCACATGCAATTCAATCAATCATCAAGATTAAGGCAATATCATTCATGCTGTCCTATGAACAATACATACAGCAATGAAAAATATGGAGCTCAATACCTCACACAACATGCTTTCTCACACAATATTCATTCATACACCCTGTTTAGCATCATAACCACAATCATAATTCATCACCCATCTATTTCATAGAATATCAACATGCAACACAGCTCAATTATCATCCACATCAAATCATCATCAAATAGGCTCATCATGCAAATTATTCAGTTAAACATCTTTAGAAAAAGTATTCAAGCCAAGCATACACACTGAAAATAAAATGCAACCTATTCTAAAACTTTAAATGCAAAGGTGAAAGTGAGAACCTAGGTTGCCTCCTAGTAGCGCTTGTTTAACGTCACGAGCCTAACCCAAACCTGTTTAGCACTTGTCAGTAAGTGCATACCTTCCCAACACCCATCAATAGGTGTACCTTCCTGGTATCCTTCAGTAGATACCTAAATCTTCTAGCATCCCTCAGTACATGCTACCCAAAATAAAAAGTGTTCAAAAATACCAATATTTACAAATTCAACTAAAAGAAAACTAGTATACAACAATCACTGGGGTGCCTCCCAGTTAGCGCTCTTTTAACGTCATTAGCTTGACCTGGTAGAGTTCAAACACCCATCAGTAGGCGTTGATACTCCTTTTGCTTGCTATTTTCTTCTTTTTCTTCTTCCTACTGAATCTCTTCAAAAAGTTGATCAAACCAAGCACTGGTTTCCATGTTTGAATGATAGGAATTTTGATCTCCAATTTCTTGAAGGTCATACAGTACTTGAACTTCTTTTCCTTCCTATGATTTTTCTTTTTATGAGGAAGGGGCTTTTCATATGATCTTTTCTTCTTTCCTCTCTTCCGCTTTTTCTCAACCTTCTCCTTCTTCCACTTTCTTTTTTTCTTTTTTCTTATTTTCTTATTTTTCTTTTTTTCTCAACCACTGCTTTTTCTTTCTCCTCATCTTTCTCTCCCTCACTCAACCTTTCTGCTTCATCTTCCTCTATTTTCTCCTCTTCTATCTTTTCCACTTCTCTCTCTACCTTCTCCTTATCAACAACCTCATCAATTTTTGTCTCCAAATTCCTGAAGGTAACTTCATATCTCTTGGAATCACACCTCTCTAGAAATTTGTCGAACTTTTCATTCAAGCTTTTGACTTGTTCCGTCACATCAGCTGTTTGTTGACAAAGTTGTTGATCATACTCCCACGTTTCTATTGGTGAAGAACATTGTTGCTGCCACTGATAATGTTGCCTCTCCTCCATGCTTCTATGAGAAGAAAATTTTGTGTACATGTCTTGTGGAAAGAATTCATCATTCTTTATATCCTCCTCTATGCCTTTGACATGGTATGGTTCAAAATTCATAATCCTCTGAAAAAGTTCATCAGATTCTGCACTTCTTTGTATAGGCATGAAATGAGGCTCAGCAGCTTGTCCATATCGACTTTGATCCATGTATGAGTGAGGTTCCCACCAGTGGTTGAAATTATTTTGGTAGAATTGAGTGCCTATATAATCAAATTCTTGTCCGTACTTCATTTTGCAAAAGTTAGGCATAAAACCCTAGAAAACATTTATTAGAACAAAAGTAAAAACAAACATGAAAAATCAAGTCATATTCAATCAATTCACATTACTTGAAAAAGTAAACCTCGAGTCCCCGACAACGGCGCCAAAAACTTGTTAACTCACTGGCAAGTGTACCAGATCATTCAAGTAATATAATCGGTAATACCCGATATCGTTCTTCCCAAGAGACTCGAAAGGCCATATCGTTCGTGCGAATCGAAATCGTAAGACTTGTAGAGAAAAATTAATTTTTTGGAATGCAAAGACAGAAAATAAACATGCAATGCGTTTGATTTAGTTGACAAGAAAAAGACTATGGATGAATGAAGTTGTTGGGGGTTTAGAATTTCATCTTATCCGCCCTCTCTTATCTACTCCTCTTATTTAAATTGCTTTGTTATCTAATTGTTATGCAAACTTTCTTGGCCTACCCTTAACCCGATCCCTTAGCGAGAAAAGCCTATTACTAATTACTGGCTTGCTATCCCTAGCCTCCCCTAGCAACTAGCAACGCATTACCGAATAGAAGACAAAACAATTGATCGTCCTACCTCCCTATCCCTAGGTGGTATTTCATTAATCAAGGAATTTCTCACCAGTTCATGACAGTACTGTACGTTCCCGTATCAATAGAGGCAAACAACAGTTATCGAATGAGTTAAACGATAAAAGCTTTAAGCGCATATGAGAACCCAACAATTGATAATCAAAGCATATGACAATCATATAAATAAACAAGAGTTTCAATAAAAGAGAGTTTTAAAAGATTGCATTGTTTCCCCCAACAACAAAAGGGTTTAGTTCACTGATGAGTCGATATTTTCTTGACTGCATTTAGTTTATTGTGCTAGAATTAATCAGAATATTGTGCTTAAATGTCCGGTATTTTCCCGTTTTTCCTAATTGTGCTTAATTTGATCAGAAATTCTTATTTTAATTAATTTGAATATTCTGAGCTAATTATTTGCATTTTTATTGTAGGTAAAATTTGGAGATATATTTTGGAGCATTGGGAAGGAGGCAAATTGATGGAAGATTCTTCACAAAAGCAATTTAGAATTAATCAAGCTTAGTTTAGTAGTTTAGAATTAATCAAAAATGTAATTTAGAAATTTAGTTTTTTTTAGACAAGCTTGTGGACAATGGACCATTGTTGGCAAAAATTATGTGGGCCCAATTGGTAGGAAGGCACTTGGTACCACCTAGGGTTTTCTTTAGGGTGGACCCCACCTATCCTAAAAAGTTGACACATGGTCCTAGGGTATAGAGCCGTCAGACCCATTTTTTTCTTTTTGAGCTTTCGTTAGGAACGCTGCTTGGAGGAAGCAAAATGGTGTCCAGCTGACACACCATTCTAGCTTTACTGGGAACGTTGTTTTGAGTGGGATGTATGAAAGGTCACGTGAAATTGATATTAGCTAAATTCAATCTTGTCTTTTCATTTTAGTTTTTTTTTATGCAGTTTTTTTTTTATTGAAGTCTCCATTGAGGGTAGAAAAATTTATTTCTAAATATTTGCCTTCTTTTAGAAAAGTGAGCGGTTCTTCATTATGTGTGAATGTAAGGTTTCCATTTTCATTGAATGGCTGGAACGGTGAAGCCACCACCTGCATTGCAACATTTAACGATGATTTCAATTCTTTTTCTTTTCTTTTAGAAAGCAAGCGGTCCTTCATTTATTGGGTGGTGCAGCGATAATTTTAATTGGCTTTGGAGAAAGGAGGAATTCGGTGAGTAATTGGAAAACCATGCGCTGATTTCTTTTTGCAACACAGTTGCATTCATTTTTATTTTGGACAAGCATGTTTCATTTTCTTTCTCATGGAGACGTATTACATTTGAATGAAATCTTTGCCTTCTTTTTACTGTTCCAAAAAGTGATGATGCAATTTTTTTTCTCAAAGAAAATGGAGACGATGAGTGAAATTCTTGGAAATGATATTTTCATCACGACACATGGGTGTCACGTCAGAAGGGTCACGGCTGAAAGTTTTATTTTGTTTATTTTGTTTTTTTTTTCTTTTCTTTTCCAGTTTGAAATTTTAGGGAAGCACACAGCTGAATTTTTTTTCGAGAAGTTTCTTATTTTTTCTTCTAGAATGAAGTAGTTTAGTCCTTAATTTTATTTTCAATGTCATGTGTTATTTTTAATTTGTTGTTTGTTTTATTTTTGTTTTATGGTGTCTTACTTGATTTAACATTGTCTTGCTTTACTATTAGGGTTTTCTTTTTAAGTGTTGATTCCGTGATGAATAGCATTTTATTTCTTTAGCTTAAGTGTTGCGTTAGGATAATATGCCAAATGTTTCTTTATTATCTGCTACATTTTAATTAGTTTACTAATCTTGTTTTAGAGACCGTTTAGTCTCAATGTAGAACCGTTCGGTCATCTGTAGGACGGTTCGGTCTTCATGCTTTGTTCAGTTATTTTAATGTTTTCAATTATGTTTGGTTGTATTTAATTTCTAGTTTTACTTTAATTTTATTTTCCTTGCAAGAACACTTTCAAACCCCTCCTTCGCTACGTGTTAGACCTAAGACTCGAACCTCATTTGGTCCTTGAGAGACAACCTAGGAGTCACTTCCTAGTCTATACTGCATTCTTTTATGCTCATTCAATTTTGCATGGGGTGCGACCTCCATCATTCACCATCTTCATGGTGAACCTAGATGAAAATAATGGAAGAATGGAAGAGCAAACCCTAGATAGGATGAAAAGGAGCCTAAGCATCTAAGAGATCTTCTCTAGAGAGTGAAAATTACGTCCTCTTCTGTCAAAAGAATGAGACTGAAATCGTAACAGGGCTATTTATAGCTGAGGAGCATCACATAAAACAGGCCAGGCCCAACGGACAACCGCCCGACGGCACACTTATGCCGCCCGGCGGTTTGCCCATAATCCCGCCACCGCTCGGCAACAGGGGGTGATGTGTGGTTATTTCTTGAACTATATTTAGTTTATTGCACTTAAATAAACCAGGGAATTGTGTCCAATTGTCTGTTATTTCCCCGTTTTCCGAATTCTGCTTAATTTGGTCAGAAATTCGTAATTGTGCTAATTTGGGTTTTCTGAGCTGATTAAGTGCATTTTGGTTGCAGGGAAATTTTGGGAAACATCATTTGGAGCATTAAGGAAGGTGGCTTGATCATTCAAGACTCAACATTTAGTCATTTCCATTTTAATTAAGTTGTAATTTCGTTTTCTAGAAGCCCTTAATTAGAATTAGGTGTTTTGGACCCCTTTAGGGGCATTTTTGTAAAAATCAATTGTGGGGACCATGTGGCATCCCTTTAGGGCTGACTTGTAGTGTGTGGACCCCACCAAAAATGAAAACTCCTTGTCCAAATAGAGGAGAAAACCAAGCCACACAATAACTTCTTCCATTTTTTCATGTTTTTGGTTTCATTCTCCTAGGGTTTCTCTTGTTTTGAACATGCTCTCATGTTGCTTGCTTGGTGCAACGGTTTTGGACCATTTTCAATGAATGTCATGCAGTTTTCCTTCTTCCCTTGACTCACTCTTGGCTGTCCTAACTCATTGGTGGTGAAAATTCGTTCATTACTTCTTCCATTTGCTTGTTTTTGATGTTTGAAGCTTGAGCTTTTAAGCTTGTCTTTGTATTTCCATGGAGGTTCTTGGGTTTGAATGAAGTTATATTTTCCTTTTCCTACTCATTTGCTGCTGTTATCCACGTTTTCCCTTGCATTTTGGTTGGTTGGTTGATGAAAATGGAGTTNTATGTGAGTTTTGGGTTGAAGAGAGCTTAAGGTGTTGTGTGGGTGTTGTGGGTTTGGCTCTTTTCTTCTATATTTCGGTTTGGATGTTTGAAAACAGTTTGGAACCAGAGTTTGATGGTGTTTTGGTGGCTGGACAGTGCTGGAGTTGAAAGTTGAATTGTTATTTTTGTTTTTGCACAAGAGCTTGAAGAAATGGAAGATTGGGTTGAGTTGAAGTAGTAGTAGTGTGGGTTTATGTTCTTGAATGAAGTTGAACTTTGAAATGGGGTCTTTTAGGTGAGTGTTTTTGGTGTGAGGAAGAAGAAAGAGNTGGAGGTGTGTTGGTTGNGAAGAAAAACCGAAATTGGAGATGGAAAGGAGGAGAGATGGTGCCATTAATTTTTTACCATTTTTGGGCAAACCAAAAAAGATGCTTCTTGTCATTCTAGGAAGGTTTCCACTTTGAGCATGGCTCTTGCATTGTTACTGCAGAAACTTAATCGTGTTTGGAGGTTTTTGGAGTTTGTTTACATTTGATTTAGCTTACTTGGCACATTGGTAGAAGCACCCATGGTTACATTCATTTACCCTTTAGTTTGGAAGCACTTTTTGGTAGCCACTTCTTTCTTGCTCACGTAAATTTGTGCCTTGGTTGCTCACATAAATCTGTGCCTTGGTATTGGAATCCGAATTTGCTGCATGAAAGGAGTAAGGGCATGGTTTCAAATGGATTGTTTTGAGTATATTTTAACTCCTTTTGAGAAATGGTGCACATGAGGACAAAAAGACAACAAATTGGATGGTTTCTTGAAGAGTAAAAATTGAAGTGGACTTGGTGGAGTGTGGTGCACGGCCATGAGGTTCTTTTTGGCTAATTGGACTTTTAAAATTAATTGTTAATTGTCATTTAGTCAAGTTAATTGCTAGGATTAAGTTAGGCTTGTTGGTTTCTTTGGTTTTTAATTAATCGAGTTAATAGGTTGAATTTAATGTGTTTGAACTAGTGTTGAATTTAATTATTTTTAACTGTGTTTGTTAATTTGTTTGTAGCAATGTTTGATGTTTGAATGTTGTCTAAGGTCATTAATAGTATTAGTTTAATTACCATGCTAGCTTAAATTAATTGTTTGCATCTGTGTCTTTATTGAGTTCTTTAATTTTTGCAAAACCTTTTCAAACCCCCCCCTTCTTGTTAGACTCGATTCTCGAACCGCAAAATTGGTCTTTGGGAGAAGACCTAGGGGTCATTCCCTAGCTATACTGCATTTCTCATATGCATATCAAATTTGTGTGGGTTGCGACAGCCCATCAGGGGGCCACCGCCTGACGGTTTGCCTCTGATCCCGAATCCGCCCAGCATCCACGCCGGGTGCCTCCTCCTCGCATTCGACCGCCCAGCGGTGCAATTTTGCCGCCGGGCGGTTCAGAGACTCTTCTTTTCTTCAATTTTCTTCTTCTATCTTTAGTCTAAGACCTTCATCTTCATTCCCAATCTCCACTTTCATCAAAATCACTGCAAACAAGCATAATATCGCTAAAAACAACTTTTGACTCTCGACTGACTCATTTATTGGGTTTTACTTGATTCTAAGCTCATTCTAAGTCTTAAAGGGTGTAATTTGGTCTAAAATGACATATGAAAATAATTGTTTTTCAACCGTTATCAGGTAGGCCAAGAAAGTTTGCATAACAATTAGATAATTAAGAGCATTAAACAAGAGGAGTAGATAAGAGGGAGAGGATAAGATGAAATTGTCAACCCCCAACAACTCCATTCATCCATAATTTTTTTCGTCAATTGAATCAAACACATTGCATGTTTATTTTCTGTCTTTGCATTCCAAACAATTAATTTTTCTTTACAAGTCTTACGATCTCGATTCACACGAACGATAAGGCCTTTCGAGTCTCTTGGGAAGAACGATATCGGGATTTACCGATTATATTACTTGAACGATCTGGTACGCTTGCCAGTGAGTCAACATCTGCCCTTCCTAATATTGATAGTCAAAATCTACCCTCTCATTCCTTACACAAGAATAAGGCCTACTTATATAAGGGCAACTGTTGCTTGAATACAAAGGCTTTATTGAACTGTTAAACACCCATTTTTCATTCCTAAAATTGCACTCCTCAGGCTCATAAACAAATCAATCGTTAAACCATGCAACATTATGAATAAGAACCATGTCTTGTGTCTTTTTATCATCTTTTGGATAAACCACAATATGAGACATGGTTAAAATGCATTAGAGTCAAATACTTATGTAATGAACACTGCGCTGTTAAAATAAAATTTTCATTTTCATTTTACAATTGACCAAAGTTTTAAGAAGGATTAAAAATAACAACACATGTTAGGAATATAAGAGGACTTACTGGATTTAGGTTTGGTACTGTTTGTAGGACAAGGTTTGAGATTGATAATTGAATTGGAAAAAATTAAGTTGAAACTCTCTACATACAAGAAGATGACAAGGAAAAGTAGAACTCGGATTTTGATGACAGGAGATTTTCCACTAGGGGGCTTCATTATTGTTGCTGAGTGATTCTGATGATGGGATTGAGGGAATTGAAGCTTAAATGATGGAAGAAAAAAAAAATTAATTGATGGAAATTGTTCATGGTCATTTGAGTATGAGTGAAGTTCAATCATTGACATTGGGAAAAAAGTAAACTTAGTTGAAGTATATTGGAGGTAAATAAATGACTCGAAGAGTGACTCATTTTGTGCTTCTCTTATTTTGTTCCTGTAACTGGAAGCTATGCATTTCTTCAGTTTTTTCTGTGATTGTTTATTACCTGTGGGAAAAGTGTGAGAATTATAATTTATTGGAATGCTTGTAACATGTGTCTAATCTCTTTCTTCATATGATTTCTGCTAAACAAGAGTGTAGAGTAAAACAAAACTTATAAATTTTACATTACTTTTCTGATTTTAAGTATTGATTACTGTACTCTTTTGATTTTAAAATTATGCTTACTAAAAGTATGTTTGGTAATCTTAAACCATTGCGCTTTCTTCTTTAAAATCATTGTTGTTTACAGAATTTGATATTCTATATTATCATTTCATTAGTGTTTAAATATAGGGGTAACAGTTGCAGCTTTGAGTAAGGAAACAGAGTACATGCTGGGTGCATCTTTTGTTTTTTCATTTTTTTTATCAATGTTAATTATACCTTAGTGTTTAATTTCGTTTGATATCAGGTTTTTATATTATATCCTTATTGAATGTGTCTAGTATATAAAGTATGATATATTAATCTTAGGCTGAAATGCCTTTTATTTAGGAGCTGTGCGACAATTTCATAAGTAGCAGAAAAACAATCTAACAGTTGTTGTCTTTCGCACAAGTGATACTGAAATATATAAAAGGTATCTTATGCATTTCTTTTGTTTTGATGTTTGTACCTGCATTGCTGAGATACCCTTACACCATATTATATATATATATATATATATATATATAATAGCCATGTCCTTTAATTCCTTTTATCATTTCCATGTGAGTGATCTGGCATTTGTTGAGACATTCAGAAACAAATGAAAATAGTATTATAGGAAGAGAAAATAAAAGCATGTAGAAAAAAAACATGAAAAAAAACATATTACTTTAAAAGTATGATTAGTCTTTCTGATAACGGTTGAAAAATAGTTATTTTCATATGTCAATTTAGACCAAATTACACCCTTTAAGACTTAGAACGAGCTTAGAATCAAGTAAAACTCAATAAATGAGTCAGTCGAGAATCAAAAGCTGTTTTTAGCGATATTATGCTTGTTTTGCATTGTTTTGTAGTGATTTTGATGAAAGTGAAGATTGACGTTAAAGATGAAGGTCTTAGACTCAAGATAGAGGAAGAAAATTGAAGAAAGGAAGAGTCAAGAAACCGCCCGACGGCAAAATTCACTGCTGGGCGGTCCAAGGCGGGGAGAAGGCACCTGGCGTGGGCGTTGGGCGGATTTGCGATTAGAGCCAAACCGTCGGGCGGTGGCACCTGGCGCTAGGCCTGGGCCTGTTTTCTGTGACGCTCCTCAGCTACAAATAGTCCTGTTACGATTTCATTCTCATTCTTTTGACAGAAGAGGGCGGCCAGACCTAATTTTTACTCTCTGAAGAGGATGTCTTGGATGCTTAAGCTCCTTTTCATCTTATCTAGGGTTTGCTTTTCCATTCTTCCATTATTTTCATCTAAGTTCACCATGACAATGGTGAACTAAACCCTTTTGTTGTTGGGGGAAACAATGTAATCTTTTGAAACTCTCTTTTATTGAAACTCTTGTTTATTTATATGATTCTTCATATGCTTTGATTATCAATTGTTGGGTTCTCATCTGCACTTTATGCTTTTGTCGTTTAACTCATTCGATAACTGTTGTTTGTCTTTATTGATACTGGAGCATACAGTAATGTCATGAACTGGTGAGAAATTCCTTAATTAAGCAATACCAACCTAGGGATAGCGGGTAGGACGATCAATTGTTTTTGCTTCTGTTCTTAATGCATTTTTAATTGCTAGGGGAGGCTAGGGATAGCAAGCCGGTAATTAGTAATAGGCTCTTTTCGCCGAGGGATCGGGTTAAGGGTAGGCCAAGAAACTTTGCATAACAATTAGATAATTAAGCACATTAAACAAGAGGAGTAGATAAGAGAGAGCGGATTAGATGAAATTGTCAACCCTCAACAACTCCATTCATCCATAGCCTTTTTCGTCAATCGAATCAAACCATTGCATGTTTATTTTTTGTCTTTGCATCTAAAGCAATTAATTCTTTCTTTACAAGTCTTGCGATTTTGATTCACACGAACCATAAACACCTTTCGAGTCTCTTGGGAAGAACGATATCGGGCTTTACCAATTATATTACTTGCACGATCTGGTACACTTGCCAGTGAGTCAACAAGTTTTTGGCGCCGTTGCCGGGGACTCGAGGTTATTTTTAGTAGTGTGAATTGATTGAATTTGACTTAATTTTATGTTTGTTTTTATTTTTGTTAATATAAATGTTCTCTAGGGTTTTGTGCCTAATGTTTGCAGAATGCAGTACGGACAACGATTTGATTATATGGGCACTAAATCCTACCAAAATAATTTCAATCACTGGTGGGAACCTCACTCATACATGGATCAAAGTCAATTTGGACAAGCTGCTGAGCCTCATTTCATGCATATACAAAGAAGTGCAGAATCTGATGAACTTTTTCAAAGGATTATGAATTTTGAACCATACCATGTCAAAGACATACAGGAGGATATAAAGAATGATGAATTCTTTCCACAAGACATGTATACAAGATTTTCTCCTCATAGAAGCATGGAGGAGAGGCAACATTATTATTGGCAGCAACAATGCTCTTCACCAATAGAAACGTGAGAGTATGATCAACAACTTTGTCAACAAACAACTGATGTGACAAAACAAGTCAAAAGCTTGAATGAAAAGTTCGACAAGTTTCTAGAGAGGTCTAATTCCAAGAGATATGAAGTTACCTTCAGGAATTTGGAAACACAAATTGATGAGGCTGTTGATGAGGAGAAGGTGCAGAGAGAAGTGTTAAAGATAGAAGAGGAGAAAATACAGGAAGATGAAGCAGAAAGGTTGAGTGAGGGAGAGAAAGTTGAGGAAAAAGAAAAAACAGTGGTTGAGAAAAAAAGAAAAAAAAAGAAAATAAGAAAAAAGAAAAAAACAAAGTGGAAGAAGGAGAAGGTTGAGAAAAAGTGGAAGAGAGGAAAGAAGAAAAGATCATATGAAAAGCCCCTTCCTCATAAAAAGAAAAATCATAGGAAGGAAAAGAAGTTCAAGTACTGTATGAAGATCTTCAAGAAATTGGAGATCAAAATTCCTATGATTGAAGCATGGAAACCGGTGCTTGGTTTGATCAACTTTTTGAAGAGATTCAGCAGGAAGAAGAAAAAGAAGAAAATAGCAAGCAAAAGGAGTATCAACGCCTACTGATGGGTGTTTGAACTCTACTGGGTCAAGCTAATGATGTTAAAAGAGCGCTAACTGGGAGGCACCCCAGTGATTGTTGTATACTATTTTTCTTTTAGTTGGATTTGTAAATATTAGTATTTTTGAGCATTTTTTGGGGTAGCATCTACTGAGGAATGCTAACTTTTGTATCCACTAAAGGATATCAGGTAGGAACACCCACTGATGGGTGCTGGCAGGGATCGCACTCGCTGATGAGTGCTTAACAGGTTTGGGTCAGACTCATGACGTTAAACAAGCGCTACCTGGGAGGCAGCCCAGTTGTTTTGTTTGTTTGCTTGCTTTCCAAACTCTGTTTTAGGTGCATCATAGGTTGCATGTTCATCTGAGAGGGGAAAGACCTGTAAGTGAAAAATTGAAGGAAAAAATCAGGTGTTACAGGGAAGAATCATTCAAAAGAAAGAAAGTGAGAGGATAAAGTATCGCTCACCGCTGGGCGGTGCAACTTTACCGCCGGGCGATGGCGGCGAGAACCCTAGCCCGAGCCCTTTAAAGTTGGGCGGTTTTGGGTGTTCTGCACTTGATTCTTCTCTTTTGCATTCCGCCAAGTGGTCTTCTTTAACCTTAGCACCCAATTTGCACCTTCACAAGGGTTTCCACAGAGTTTTCCCATACTTTCCTATCACCCACTCACTAAAACCTAACTCCTTGTTTAAAATTTGGGGGGTTTTGGGGGAGAGTTGTGCATTAGAAGTTGTTCATCATCATTTGAAGAAACTCTTGCAAGCATTTCACATCTCCACTCAAGTAAGTTATGCAACTTCATTCTTTAGTTTCTAATTTTGTTAATTGATGAAGAACATGCTTAGGAACATGACAAACTAGGGTTTTGGATTTCTTTGCATAGATTGTTAAATTAGGAACTGTTTTGACCGATTAAAGTTGCTTGAATCGTGTCTGCATGGTTGAAATTAGTGTTTGAGTGGAGATTAGGGTTGTTTTAAAGCAATTTTTGAGAAAACCCTATCGCACTGCCGGACGGTATCTATCACCGCTTGGCGGTATTGATACTGAGGCATACCGTCGGGCGGTCATATTTGACGCCGGGCGGTCAGCTACATTTTTGGCTGAATGCTTGATTTTGATGCACTGTAAGGAGGGAGAATCTGTTGTACCCTCTAAAATAGAATGGTGTAAAACGTGTTGAATATTGTATTAACCTCTAAATGATGAATTCATGTGTTTTGTTTTGAATTATATCCTATGCAGGAATGGCATCCGCATCGCGTAGGGGAGAAGTACTGGCGGCAGCAATAGGAAGGAGCCGGAAAGGCCGAGAGGCTTTGATTCTCAGAGATTTCTCTCTAAACAACATGAGGACCATTGATGGAAAGGAAGGCCTCCTTCATCCCTAACTTAGCTCCTGAGTTTGGGGCAAAGATTTTGAGGAGAGATTGGGAGAGACTGACTACCTATCCGGCACCAGCTAGTATTAAGTTGGTGAAGGAATTCTACACCAATGCCTTACCCAGAGGTGGAGTTGCAACAGGGAGGTATAGGAGTTTTGTGAGGGGACATGTCATCAGGTATGACCCCGATTCCATAAATAGCTTTTTGGGCACCGAATGGCCAGGGGAGCAATGCCAGTATGCAGCACAGGTGGGATTGATAGGTGATGTTTTTGAAATTGAGAGGGTGATGTGCCTCCTTGGAAGGCATTTTCAGGCTAACCCTAATGGAGCACCGGTCAATATTAGGAGACTGGATTTAACGCCTCTGGCACGATACTGGATGGCATTTACTTATGCCAACATTCAGCCTTGCTCCCATATCTATGATGTCACGATGCACAGAGTCCTTCTCATTTTCTGCATGATAAGGCAGATGGATGTGAATGTCGGAAAAATCATCGCCGACGAGATTCATAGCTGCGCTACTATAGTGAGCAGCAGGATGCCTTTGGGACATCCACCTTTGATCACTTTTCTATGTTGTCGGGCTAGGGTGGACACTGCAGTCCCACCATATGAGAGACCTAGGAATGCTATTGATGCATCCTATTTCCATCAATACTGCGCTGAGGTAGGGGCGGTAGGAGGAGCACCCAGGAGACGTCACGGGAGAGTTGCAACACCACAAGAGCAGGTGCCAGATGAGGCACTAGCACAACATGCTGAGCCATTTCAGATGCGGGACATGTATATGTCCCTGGTTGAGTCTAGGATGGAGGCTTTTTTATAGGGGACAAACAACAACTGCTGAAATGATAATTGGATTGTATGATCATCCACCAATACATTGGTGGACCATGGATGATAATTGGATTGTATGATCATCCACCAATACACTGAAGCGCCAAACGTCGATGGGGATGCTGATGATGGGAGCCAGGAGGACTCAGATGACAGTATGGGTTGATTGAGGGCATCTACTGATGGATGTCCATTTGATAGACAAGAGTTATTTTATTTTTCTGATGACTTTGTATTTTTAGAATAGGTTGCATTTTATATTCAGTGTGTATGCTTGGCTTGAATACTTTTTCTGAAGATGTTTGACTGACTAATTTGTGTGATGAGCCTATTTGATGATGATTTGATGTGGATGATAATTGATTTACAATGCATGATGATGTTCTGTGAAACAAATGAGTGATGACTCATGATTGTGGTTATGATGCTAGGCAGGATGTATGAATTAATATTGGGTGAGAAAGCATGTTGTGTGAGGTATTGAGCTACAGAGTTTTCATTGTTGTATGTATTGTTCACAGGAAAGCATGAATGATATTGCCTTAATCTGGATGATTGATTGAATTGCGTGTGAATGTCATATGATCAAGGCCATTTTTGAGAACCCTTCTCTAGCCAAATTTTCACCCAAAATGGTTGAAAATATTATACCCTTTTTGATCCTTAACCTTAAAAAGGATGTGAACCCTTATCTTGAGATTCTTTACCTTGAGTTGGGATGAGCTTAATTATATGTGATTAAAAAGGTTCAAGTTTGGGGTTGCATGGGGGAAATTGAAAAGAAAAATTGAACAACATTGAGCTCAAAAGTTGTGAAAGAAAAATACATGAGAAAAAAGAAAATAAAAGAAGAAAAGCATGAAGATGAGCTTAATGCAAAAGAAAAGGGAAAAAGTTGGGAATAAGCGAGATTGGTGAGGAAGAGAGTTGTTCTTAAATGTTGAATACTACGGTAGCTCTCTTAACTCAAGGACTTTGCATTCCAGAAAAACCAATTTAATCCCTTTTGGCTTAGTTTGGTACCTTTTCCTATCAGCAATAAAGAGCTCTCCTATTTTTTGTTCTTTTCATTCTATTCAATCAAAAAACATTTCTTTTCTTTCACTGTTCACTTCTCAGTTCCTACCAGACCTCCTATTTTTTCTTTTTTGTTCATTGTATTCAATAAAAGTCTTTCTCATCTGTTTCTTTTAAATTCTTGATTCGTACTAAAACTCATTAGGAAGCTTTAAATTTCTGGCAATTGAATGACATTCAAACTAGAAGTCTTTCAAAACCCAAATTTACTTCAAAACAATTAAAATGTTTCCAAAAGTGAAACTTAAATCCTATTTCCCTCATACATGGATTATTAGACATGACTAAATTTACTGGCCCACGCCATCCTTTTCCTCTCATAAGTCCATTATTGACAATACATCTATAGAAAAATCATAGTTCTCTCCTTAGTCATAATAGAGACACCAAACTAAGCCACATATTTAAGGGTTTTTAACAAGTTCCACTAGGATCAACACATGATGGAATAATGTCAAAAGTTTCTTATAAAAAAATAAATAACCTCTTGACTAGTAGGTACTAAAACACTGGGTGGATATAGAAACCTGAACTTACTATCCTTAGATAAGTTTGGTTGTATTAATTGTTTATACCTTTTGTATTATTCATGAAGGTTGCTTCCACTGTACCTTCCTCTTTATAAACATATTTTGTAGCTTGGTTTCCGATCTAGTAAAGGTGATCCTTCACTATATACCTACTCACTCAGAAGTTGAACTCTAATTTTTCTCTCAAGCATTCATTACTTAATTAATTATTAGTATCTCAGACATACAAAAAAAAATATAACTTTTGTTTTACCTAATCTGATGGTAAGGTAGTAGTACAATTCATGTTTGTATTAAGATATTTCTAAATTTATCTAGAAGCATATAACTTAATGATTCCTTTCCCACTCTTGGCCTGACTTGGTAAGGTTTCTATATCTGACAATTTTTCCTAGTTTTGTGTGTGTACCCTTTAGTTGATTATAAATTACAGTCATTCTGGTGAGACAGACACAGATGGAATTTGGAGAGAATTCTGGTGAGTGATAGATAGACAGAATGCATCTGCATGCATTTACACCACAAATACTTTCAAAAGAGAAAGTACTATAGGCTCTTGTCCTAAAACTTGATCCTTTTGGAAGTGGCTCCCACCTCCTACACATTCTTAAAGGTCCTAGTTGATCAGATACAGGATGATCCTGTAATTTTTAAGTTCGTTATTAGAATCCTTATGTGGCTTTCTTTTGTTCTTTTGTTAGCAATGGCTTGGCTTATCCATGTAACCTATCTCATCTTGTCAGAAATGGACTATGAAGTTCATTCCTCACTGCCCCTATTTCCTTAAATTAGAGTTTTTGCTCAAAGTTAAGTGTGGTGTGTTTTCTCTGCACTTAAATGTCTTTTCATTTGGGAGCATGTTTCACATAAAACTATCTGTAGACCTACATCTAACAACTTAATATTTTAAGATGATATTGTTTACTTATAAAGATAATTAATTATGGCTGGATATGAAAAAGTATAATGTCGACCACATTAAATGTGCCACAATACCGCATTAAATGTGCTACTGCCCAGAAAGATAGGGCATCAGAAAAAGGTGGTGTATTGCATACTAGAGGATCCATCACCACATATGAACATGCGATTCGTATGGTAAAAATCTTGATTCTTTTCTTATCAATAACTCAATAACATCATGTACTTTGAAATTAATATATGTCTCATTTGTATGTTTTAAAATATTACAGGCAGCGGAGCTGGGACAGACTGTTCATGTCGATAAGGTCTTTACACAGACTCATATTCGAAAGGGGACTGGCGAATATGTTGATGAGAGGTCTCTGTTAAGCCCCTGGCAAGTGTACCAGATCGTTATCAAGTAATATAATTGGTAAACCCAATATCGTTCTTCCCAAAGGACTCTTAGTCCTTACTTTTCATGTAAACAAATTGCGTAAGACATGAGAAAACAATTAAGTTGGTGTTTGTATGCAAAGAACAAAAATAAACATGCAAATGCAGTTGATTCAATTGGTTTTAAGAAACTATGGATGAATGAGGTTGTTGGGGTTTTGATGAGTCAATATTTTATTGATTTCACTTAGTTTATTGTACTAGAATTAATCAGGGAATTGTGCTTAATTGTCCGGTATTTTCCCGTTTCTGCTAATTGTGCTTAATTTGACTAGAAATTCTAATTTTAATTAATTTGAATGTTCTGAGCTAATTATTTGCATTTTTAATTGCAGGGAAAATTTTGGAGACATATTTTGGAGCATTAGGAAGGAGGAAAATAAATTCAAGACTCTCCAATTAGACATTTTAAAATTAATTGTATGGTAATTTAATTGTTTAAACTTTTTAGACAAGCTTGTGCACAATGGGCCATTTTGACAAAAATATGAGGGCCCAAAATTGTAGGACACTTGGCACCCTAGGGTTTTACTTTTTCAGGGTGGACCCCACCTATCCTTAAAAAGTTGACACTTGGTCCTAGGAAAATCCCTACCAGTCGTCACTTTACAGGGTGTCTCGGCAATTTTCGTTTTTGGGCTGGAATGGAGCACATCCTTTTCTTTAGCATTTCATTGTAGAAAGTGGTGTCACGGAAAGGGTTGCAGCACTTCACGCTCTTGCCGCTGCCATACATTATTTTAATTGCAATTGGAGTAGTGAAGCTGGCACACGGTGCACACGACCACGGGTAATATTGGCAGTCTAGCAATCAATTTTTCTTTGCTTCGTTTGAAGAGGAGACGTGCTCTACTTTAATGGATCTTGGATATTTATTTTGGAGAAAAGAAAAACGCTGCAATCATTTGGCCTTGAGAATGAGAACACGCTTTAATGGATCTTTGGATATTTTTTTTAATGAAGCGGTGCACGGTGACGTTCATTCATCTTTGATTCAATGATTAATCATTTTGCTTCCTGTAATGTTTCATCATCTTTGCGCCTCCTTTACTATTCACGCTTTCATTTTTTTTCTTTTTTCTTTTTTATTTTTCTTTTAGTACTTTTTCCATGATGAATATGCATTGATATGCTTTACTAGATTAATATAATCACCATTTTATTTTTTTAGTTCAATCGTTACAATTTCAATAGCATTAGAGGTGTTGTTGAATTATCCGTGCATTTCAATTGGTCACACCCTTTAGCATTAAAGTTTTATTCTCGCAATTTGGATTTCACTTTTTAGCTTAAGCGTTGTATTTTAATAGTCTTAATTACGTTTGGATATTTATCTATTGCAATGTTCAATTTACTTTTTTCGTCCACTATGTTGTCTATTTTGTTTGGTTTCTGTATCTTCTTGCATTTCCATTTTTCTCACTTGGTTTAGAGATAGTTTGGTCTCAATGTAGAATTTTTCGGTGATCTGTAGGACAGTTCGATTTTCATGCTTTGTCCATTTATTTCAAGGTTTTCAATTATGTTTGGTTGTATTTAATTTCCAGTTTTATTTTTAATTTCGTCATTGCATTAACAAAAAAAACCTTTCACAACTCCCCCCACTTCGTGTTAGACCTAAGACTCGAACCACATTTGGTCCTTGAGAGACGACCTAGGAGTCACTTCCTAGCTATACTGCATTTCTCATATGCAATCAAGTTTGTATGGGCCGCGACACCCATCAGGTTTACAGTTTCATCTTATCCACTCTCATATATCTACTCTTCTTATTTACTTCACTTATTTATGCAATTGCCATGCAAACTTTCTAGCCTACCCTTAACCCATTCCCTTGGTGAAAAGAGCCTATTATTAATTACCGGCTTGCTATCCCTAGCCTCCCCTAGTAACCAATAATTCAATGTGAACGGAAGCAAAATACAATTGATTGTCCTACCCCTATCCCTAGGCGGTATTAGCATAATCAAGGAATTTCTCACCAGTTCATGACATTACCATACGTCCCCGTATCAATAAAGACAACCCACTTTTACTAAATGAGTTAAACAATAAAAGCATTAAGCATATATGAGAACCCAACAATTGATAAACAAGTATATGACAAGCATATGAAATAAATAAGAATTTGGGTAAATGAGAGTTTCAAAAGATTACATTGTTCCCCAACAACAAAGGATTTAGTTCACCATAATCATGATGAACTAGATGAATTGAATGGAAAGAATGAAAAGATAAACCCTAGATTTGGTAGGTTGGAGCTCCCACATCCAAAATCCTCCTCCAAGGGGTGAAAAGAGTGTTGTGTCGTCTTCCTCTGCCAAAAGATTGTGTTTCAATTTGCACTGGGCTATTTATAAGCCAAAAAGATAACAGAAAGATTACAGAATCTGTAATATAAAAACTGACAACCACCCGGGCCCTAATTTGACCGCTCAGCGGTTTTCCTCTTGCCGCTTTGACCGCTCAGCGGTTAGTTTTGCCACCGAGCGGTTTTCCTCTAATCACTATGAGCGCTCAATGGACAATTTTGGCGCTCAGCGGCTTTCTTGACCCTTCTTTTCATCATTTTTCTCCTTCTTTCATGGGTCTACATCCACCTTGCTTCACTTCCATCTTCAATTGACCTTAAAACCCTGCAAAACAATGTAAAACAAGCATAATATCTCTAAAACCAACTTTTAACTCTCACAAGACACAACTAAGTGTTTTACTTGATTTAAAGCTCATTCTAAGCCATAAAGGGTGTGTTTTACTATCAAATTTAAGTATGAAAATAACGGTTTTTAGACAGTTATCACAACCCCAAACTTAGAACTTTTCTTGTCCTTAAGCAAACAAGACAAAACTTTGCATTCCACTTCTTCATCAAGATAATTCACATTCTTCAAAATTCCTCTTTCTCACAACAAGTTATTATACAATCCAGATTTCAGTGGAATCCTATAAAGATGCATGCATGCTTTCAATCCAATTTAGTTCACATAATCAATCTTTTTCCAACAGATGTTTTGTTGATGAATGATCAATCAACTAAGCATAGATGTAAACATGGATTTAACAATTCTCACCAAGCAAGTGTTTCACTCAATCTCTCAAGTGTTTAGGAGGTCACTCTACTATCTACTGTTCATATGTCACATAAAACAATATTTCCATTAATCTAAAACAATCAAAATCTTCATATGCAAATGTCATCACCAGGACTTTTTCCAAGGCTTGTATTGTGGCTGGGCTATCAAGAGAATTGGTTTTTCTGGAATACAAAATCCTTGAGTTAAGAGAGTTTAAATCATCATTCAAAGTTCAAGCACACTCACTTTTTAACCAATCTCCTTCATTCCCAACTTCTTCCCTTTCCTTTGTACATTATCAAGAAAAGTGTTAATGTGGCATTTAACTGGCCACGTGGATTCCCTTCAGGCATAGTGAGGTAAAATCTGAAATTAAACTAGGACCATTTCGAACACACTTAACGAAAATAGGGACCATCAGAGGTATTAAGTCTTTCTTTAATGAAACCCAATTTTTAATGAGGGTGGATAGCCAAATTAGGGTTTTTAACCAATCTTCTAGCATCCCTTAGTAGATGTTATCCTAGTAGCATTCATCAGTAAATGCTGACAGTGACATCCATTAGTAGTTATCTATTCACCGTCCTCTTTCACAACAACATACATCAGTAGATGTTGTAGAAGCATCCATCAGTAGATGCTACCATCACTACCATCAGAAACAACATATAACCTAAAAAAAAAAACTTAAACACACAAATAATTAAAAAGAACAAGTTAGAAACTGGGTTGCCTCCCAACAAGCGCTTCTTTAACGTCATTAGCTTGACCCGGTAAAGTTCAAGCACCTATCAGTATGTGTTGATACTCCCCTTGCTTGATATTCTTTTCTTTTTCTTCTTCCTGCTGAATTTCTTCATAAAGTTGAGAATACCAAGCACATGTTTACATGTTTCAATCATAGGAATTTAAATCTCCAATTTCTTGAAGATCTCCATAAAGCACTTGACCTTCTTTTACTTCCTATGATATTTTTTTGAATGAGGAAGGGGTTTTTCATATGATCTTTTCTTCTTTCCTCTCTTCCTCTTTTTCTCAGTTTCCTCCCTCAACTTTCACTTTTTCATTCTTCTTTCTTTCTTTATTTTCACAATTTTTCTATTTTTTTCTTTTCTCTCAACCACTTCTTCTTCTTTCTCCTTATCTTTCTCTCCCTCACTCAACCTTTCTGTTTCTTCTTTCTCTATCTTTTCTTCCTCTATGTTTTCCTTATTTCTCTCCATTTTTTTCTCCTCTATCTTCTCCTCATTTATCTCTATCCTTGCTTCCTCTATCTTCTCCTCCTTTCTCTCCATTTTTTTCTCCTCTATCTTCTCTTCATATATCTCTATCTTTTCTTCCTATATCTTTTTCCTTATTTCTCTCCATTTTTTTCTCCTTTATCTTCTCCTCATTTATCTCTATCCTTTCTTCCTCTATCTTCTCCTCCTTTCTCTCCATTTGTTTCTCCTCTATTTTCTCCTCATCTATCTCTATCTTTTCATCTTGTATCTTCTCCTCATCAACAACCTCATCACTTTCAAAGCTAGTAGCTTGGCATTCCTCCGTAGGGTTAACTCCAATGTTAGATAGCTGACCAATTTGTGTCTCCAAATTCCTGAAGGTAACCTCATAGCTCTTGGAATCATACTTCTCAAAGAATTTATCGATCTTTTCATTAATGCTTTTGACTTGTTCCGTCACATCAGCTATATGATGACATAGTTGTTGATCTTCCTCCTACGTTTCTATTGGTGAAGAGAATTGTTGCTGCCAGTGATATTGTTGCATCTCTACCATGCTTCTATGAGAAGAAAAACTTGTATACATGTCCTACGGAAAAAGTTCATCATTTTTTATATTCTCCTCTATGCTTTTGACATGGTATATGATGAAGGTTGAAAAACAGTTATTTTCATATGTCAATTTGGACCGAATTACGCCCTTTACTACTTGGAATGAGCCTAGAATCAAGCAAAACTCAATAAATGAGTCTGTAGAGAGTCAAAAGCTGTTTTTAGCGATTTTATGCCTGTTTTGCATTGTTTTGAAGCTATTTTGAGACAGTGAAGAATGGAGTTAAAGATACAGGTCGTTGACTCCAGAAAAGACCAGAAAAATGAAGATTTGAAGAGTCGACGCACCGCCCGGCGGCACACTTAAACCGCCGGGCGGTCCAGGACGAGGAGTAGGCATGGCGATTGACGCTGGGCGGTTCTGAGGGAAACCGCCGGGCGGTTTGGAGGATTATGGGAAACCGCCCAACGGCACACATAAACCGCTGGGCGGTGGCTCGCTGGGCTTGGGCCTGTTTTCTGTTGCGCTCCTCACCTTTAAATACCCCTATTTCGAGTTCAGAGTTATTCTTTTGACAGGGGAGAACGGCCAGACCTAATTTTGCTCTCTGAAGAGGATTTCTTGGAAACTTAGGCTCCTTTTCATCTTTTCTAGGGTTTGTTCTTCCATTCTTCTTCCGTTTTCCATCTAGTTTCACCATGACTATGGTGAACTAAACCCTATTGTTGTTGGGG
>NW_014542554.1:706250-707384 GCF_000741045.1 Vigna radiata var. radiata | reverse complement strand
TAGTTTTTAATTAAATTTGTAAACATTGGGCCAATTTTTGGCAAAATAGTTTGAGCCCATTTAGGAAACATGACATGGCACCTAGGGTTTTGCAATGGGGTGGAACCCACCTAATTTTAGAGGACACATGGGCCCTAGGGAAAGGTGTGGAGCCGTCATTCTCTATTAGCACAGTCTGCTGCAACGTTTTCTGGGAACAATGTTGATGTTATTTCTTGATTTTGGATGAGGAGGAATGTGATTCACGTAGGTGTTCCTTTTTAATTTTTTTTTAAAGACTGGAACGTTTTTTTTTTCTCTCTTTCCTTTTGAGTTTACCCTTGAATGCTATGGTGCAGCGTCTTGAAGGGAGAGCTCCAATTGTTTTTTTTTTGTTTCTTTCTATTTTTCTTTTGAAGCAAGCTTCAATTAAAATTGCAAGCAGTAGGTGCACGGTGATACATTTAATTTAGGGGCGCATTGTCTGGTGCTGGAATTTAAGAAGGACATATCTTATTCTTCATCTTAGATAAATGCGGACAAGTATTTTGCTTTTAGAAAAACGGTGTGATGATTGGAAAGTGGCGTTGGTTTTATTTTATTTTTCTTAAACCAAGGGAGCACTTTCTTTGAGCAATGAAGCACGCTCTACGACCTGGAGTAAGAAGAAATTTTGATTTCCTTTTGTAGTTTTTTTTTTATGTTGTTAATTTCAATTGAAAAAAAAAATGGTGCACGGCTCATGATTGAAAAAATGAGGGAGCTGCACGTTGATTGATGATAGCTAGGTGTCACGACTTGGTGATTTGAATTTTATTTCCAATTGAAGAAGTGATGCACACGACTGCCTTCACTTTTCTCGGAGCTGCAAGTGTTGTAACATCTTAGTTGGAAGCTCTGTCATTTCTTTTAAGTGATGTGACGGAAGGGTGATTCATTGGAAGAAGATGCAATTTAATTTTTCTTGTAGAATTAAAATATTATTGCTTGGAGATTTTGGACCACCCTGTTACTCATGATGAGCCTCAAGCTTATGCTACCAACATCTACAACAACAGACAGCCACAACAGAAAAATCAGAGGCAACAACAACAGCAAAAGGCACCTGCCAAATCTCTTACTTCTTCTGAGCCTACATTGAACGAGTTGTGGAGG
>NW_014542554.1:701067-705705 GCF_000741045.1 Vigna radiata var. radiata | reverse complement strand
TTGTGTTGGAGTAGAGGTTAGAGTAGTGTGTACTTGTTGTTAATCTGTGATTGGAAGCATTGTGATTGAGTTAATGACCGACCGTTTTCATTCTGCATTTGATTCCATTTCTATTTATATTTGTGTTTGCATTTCTGTTGGCGTCAGTATTTTGATTTTATATTTCCACATTCACAAACCTTTCACAAACCCCCCCCCCCCCCCCCCCACTTCGTGTGAGACCTGATTCTTGAACCACATTTTGGTCCTTGTGAGACGACCTAGGGAACCACATGACAGTTCCTCCTCCATCTCATGAGAGTGCTCCTAGGGAGCCGCTTCCACTTGATGAGGAGGACATTCGTTGTGTTTTTAACACTGTACTGATACATGTGCTGCCTAGGTTTCATGGTTTGGCAGGTGAATGCCCACGTAGGCATTTGGAGGAGTTCTACACATTATGCTCTTTAATGAAACCTCCAGATGTCTCGGATGAAGACATGTTTTTAAGGGCATTTCCGCATTCATTACAAGAAGCAACAAGGGGTTGGTTGTATTTTCTTCCTCCAGGATCCGTCACCAGTTCGATTGATCTAGACAAATTCTCCCATGTGCGGTATGGTTATAGTGACAATCCTAGGTGGACTGAGCCTAACTTGGGATGGTATGGCACTTCACAGCATCAACATCAGGAGCCATTCTAGAATTCTTGTATGCCTTCTCCACCAGTCCAAGAACCACAGCAGCTGCAGTCTCATGAGCCTGCCCATTCTTTATCAGCTGTTGGTAGGAAATAGGAAAGCAAGCATGATTCTCTTGAGAGTTTGGTGATACAGCTGGCATCCAACCAGACACCTGTACCTCCATCTGCATCTATTGCACGGTTGTGTGCTATATGTCCTTCCAGAGACCACTCTATTGATGCATGCCCTTCTTTGGACCACCCTGTTACTCATGATGAGCCTCAAGCTTATGCTACCAACATCTACAATAACAAGCAGCCACAACAGGAAAATCAGAGGAAACAACAACAGCAAAGGGCACCTGCCAAATCTCCTACTTCTTCTGAGCCTACATTGAATGAGTTGTGGAGGCAGATGGTCGCGCAGTGCACCGAGGAATAGTCTCAATTTTTAGAGGGATCACCATTGCAGACTGTTCCAATTCTTGATGATGTCAGTGCCATCCACATAGGAGATGGGGAGCAGAGTCATGAGCTTACTATTGTGCCATCTACTTTCCCACCTTCCTATGCCTCCCCTCTTGCTCTTGAGGATGCAGTTGCTCATTCTGCTGTTACTGGTGATATGATTCATGAATCAACATAGGTTTTCTCTAAACTTGAAATCCCACTTGCTTTGCCTGAGTTGATTATGCAATCAAATATTCTTGATTCCGCTGCATATTCACATGTTAGTGACGATTTTGATATAGAAACTATGAAAGCTGAAATGTTTTAGACTTAGGAATAAATTTTGATCATTCACAGTTTTCTGAAAATTTTAAATGTAGTTGTGAAGTTGGTTCTTGCTTTATTTATGTTGAGATTAATTTTGGGATACAACCAACTTCCAACTTTATGATTGATGATACTAACTGTGAATCTGATGAAAATGTTGAGGAATAGGCAGATGTAAGTAGCACTTTTGAGATAGGTAGACTGATGGAATCCCTCTTGGCACAGTCCTCTTTCATGTATTTTTACATTTCATTGTATTTGTAGCCTAGCGTGAAAGGAGCTTGGGTCACTATAAATACCCAGCCCTTCATTGTATTCCTTACTTTTGAGATTAATGAGAATAGAATTTTCTAAATTCAAGAAACTATTCTCTCTTGAAAGTCATAGGCTAGAGAGTCCAAAGACTCCCTCTAGCCACCTTCCAAGCACATTTTCCTCCATTTTCATTTTTCTCCATTAATTCCTTTGTGCTTTATCTCTCCTCCACGACGTCACTGAACCACTTTCTCACCGCCACATCCTCAGCCCTTGTGTCAGCACCACATACACGTCATCAGACATATGTGGCTTTACCTCTCGCGCATCAGAAACGCGAATTCATTCTCTCACGTCTTCTTCCTCTAGAGCGTTCATCCTCCTTGGAAGCTCGTCTTCCCCTCCAACCAGTTCTTCATCACTGTTCACCATTTTCACAGTCTTGCCTTTAACATTCGCATCTCATCATTCCTCTTCAGCTTTCCTTGAATTTGTTCATAGATTAGGTTTGTTCGATCTCTGTTTTTGTTCTCTCTTTCAGAATACATCATTTTCGCTGCTTCTTCTCTTTCGGAGGAAGCTTCGAGAACTTTGCGTCGAACCTACGGTCATCCTCTCGGAGCATTCGTCCATCAAGTGGTAGTCAGAGCTTCAGTTGCGTCCACGCGTCAAAGCTAAGTATCTCTGTCTGTTCTTAGTTTTATATTTCGTATTTTTGTTTTGATTCATGTCTCTGTTTTTTCGTTCCTGGTATGTGTTGTCTTAGTTGTATTTGTTTCATTTGATTCGTGATTATGATTTGTTCATTGTCTATGATTTGTTTTGTCTATTCTGAGTTAAATTTGATTCGTGTATCTGTTGAGTTTATTTCACTTTCGCGTTGTGCTTTACATTTCTTCACTGTCTTGAGTTTTATGATTTGTTCTATGCCTTTGAATTTTTGATTTGAAGCTTATTCTCATCTTTTTTTTCGGTGAATCATTTGCTTTGAGTCATTTCATTTTCTAAATCAATTTCTGTAATGTCTTAGTCATGTTGTTTGTTTGACTTGTCATATGAATCTGAGTTTAACCTTTGTAATTGTCAAGTCATGAGTTAAGTTTGGTCTCTGATGTTAATCATTAAGAGCCGTGACATTCAATTGAATGAGCTCAATTTCTGTGGCAACATTGGATGAAGTAACATGTTTCTTCAATCTGTTTAATCAGTTTCACCGATACTGAATGTGCTTTGAGAGTCTTGGTGTCATTCATACTTGGTTTTAGACTCTTTGCCATGTTCTGGTTCAATTTTTCCAATATAGTCATTGATGTTGTCTCTTTGGCATCTACTGTGGTTTGAGATTTTGCAGAATTGCATTGAAATTGATTGCAACAGTGTTTGAACTTGTTTTTGAACTTCTGAATGTGGTTAATAGTGTGCATTCTGAGCATATACCTTGACAACAATTCTGCAGTTGAGTATGTATTTTTTTGGTCACTCAAGGAAGCCTGAGCCAGTAGTATTTGAAACTATAACTGTGGCTGAGAGTGATTAATTTCTTGTTTTCCTTTGGATTTTTCTGAGTTGAACCATGTTTAACTTCCTTTGGCAAAAATCTGATTAAGTTGAAAAGTTGATTAAGTGATCTGTTGTGAATTGTGACTGAAAATAGCAAGTTCTAAAGTGTCATCCAAATCAGATTTGGCTATCAAATTGTGATTAAAAAAAAAAAACAAAGAGAACTAGTGCAATTCACAATAGTATTCACTGTTTCAGTAAACTATCTTTGCCAAAATCAGATATAATTGTTTTCATTCATAACTGGTTCAACTTAAGTCTTTTTCTTGTTTTTAAAAACTGTTCTAGTGCCAATCATAGGTTCAATTTGTGTGCTAGCCCTTCTAAGTTGCATTTTTCTTACTTGTATTGATTGACTATCTTAGTTTTGTCTACTTCACATGTGCATTTTGATCTGTTGTACCTAATTGGATCTTTTCTTTGCTTTCTTCATCTATTCTAGGCTTGTCTTAGGCAATAGACCTACTGTGCTTTGATTGCTTTAAACTGTCCTGCTTGTCTCTAGTGTCTGCCATTGCTTTAGCCTAGCCATTTATTCTTGAGAAGCTGTGTCATTCTGGATTTCTAGAAAATTTGAGAAAGGTTTGTGTGCTTGGTAGCCTCTTAGGTGGTGGTGGTCTGAAAGACTATCCAGCCTTGTACTGACAATGGAGAATCTCCCTTCCAAACCTTCCATTTGTGAGTTTCATGTTTTAATGAGAAGCCTTCTGAAATAATCTTGATTGTTGTGAGCTTTGTGTGGCTGCACCTGAAAGCCAAATATTCTTGTTGAGTGTATTGTAGTTTCAAGTGCTGAAAGAAGTCTTGAACTTGAATTGTCATCTAACTGTTTGTTGATTATTGTGCAGATTGAGTAAGCTGGGAGAATGCAACCCATTGGACCAAGATAGACAGTTTTATTACATTAAAACTGCTTATTGAATTCTGTTGCATTTATATTATAATCTGATTGCTGACTCAGTGATATAATCATTGTTTTGAAAGTGAATCATTGATTTCTTGATCTTATTGGATAAGTTGAATGCTTGCTTATTACTGAATGTCACTTAGTTGTTACATTTCCCTTAGATACATCTATATCTACTGTGTGTGACATAATTGTGCATAAGTTGATCTGTTTGAAGTAATTAAGCATCATTCTGAATTAGCTTGTAGGCATTTCTTCATTGCAAATGGATTTATTATATTTTGAATAGCTAAGGTTGGTTGTTTAAGAAGTTCAATCTCAGATCTGCATTACATACACCTAAATCTGGTTCATGTCTAAATTCCATTTGTATTTGCTGGAATCTAGTATATGTTTGTGTGTGAATAGCTGATCTGTGGAAGCTTTTGATATATGCTTGTATTATGGCTTGTATTTTGTTGCATTAAGTGCTCTGCTG
>NW_014542554.1:689808-698647 GCF_000741045.1 Vigna radiata var. radiata | reverse complement strand
ATTTTCCTCCATTTTCATTTTTCTCCATTAATTCCTTTGTGCTTTATCTCTCCTCCACGACGTCACTGAACCACTCTCTCACCGCCACATCCTCAGCCCTTGTGTCAGCACCACATACGCGTCATCAGACATATGTGGCTTTACCTCTCGCGCATCAGAAACGCGAATTCATTCTCTCACGTCTTCTTCCTCTAGAGCGTTCATCCTCCTCAGAAGCTCGTCTTCGCCTCCAACCAGTTCTTCATCACAGTTCACCATTTTCATAGTCTTGCCTTTAACATTCGCATCTCGTCATTCCTCTTCAGCTCCTACATCGAAAACCTCCAAAACTTAGGGTTTCTTTCCTCTTTTGCAATTTCCTTCCATTTTGACCGGTTAAATCCTTCTTTGCTCCGATCTAGTCCATTTCCATCAATTAAAACACCATTCCCACCGTTTAATCGGTCCAAATTGAGTTTTCCCCTTCTTCTAGGGTTTTGTCGGTCTAGGTCTTGGTTCTCTGAGTTCCTTTCTCAGATTCAGTCTGTTCTTCTCAGATTTGGTTTGATCTCTTCCGGTTTCTCTTTCGATCTATCCATTCCGCTGCGTCATCTCTCTGGAGGAAGCTTCGAGGAGCTCGCGTCGAGCGTACGGTCTTCTTCTTGGAGCTATTCTTCCATCATAGACCATCTTCACCTTCCACCACTCTACTAATTTTCAAGGAAGTGGAGGTAAACATACCTATGATTGATTTTGTTGTTGATGGTGATGCTAGTGATAGGTATGTTGATGATTATGATGTTGATGAGCATGCTTTTCATTTCCACTCTTTGCATGATGAGAAAGAACTTTTGCCATCTTCTATGAACACTTCTTCTCCATGCATTGAACATGAATCTGAGTCTGCGATTGATATTGTTTCTATTTCTGAACTTGATTCATGTTCTAAGGGTATATCTGAGGGTCAGCTTGTTACACTGAGATTGGGTGTTATACCTTTGCATGTTATTTCTGTAGAGCCACATTGCACTAACCATGTTGCAGGAGGTACACATGAGTTTGATCAACACCCACCCATGGTGGAAGACAAGGGTGCCAACATACATGACAGTTTGAAGATTATTAGGCACCAGCTGAACCCAATCATCAACAATAACTTCTTCTTGGATCCAACTGTGGAGGACATCTCCCTGCTTGATCAAATTTGGAGACTGAAGCAGTTCTTCCTCAAGACTTCCTTGCTGAATCCGGTGGTGGAAGAGATCTTCCTGAAAGTCCAAAATTGGCAAGTGCCACCATGATCAGGGGAGTTTTCTTCTTTCCCTTCTCCTCCTTTCCCCACTTGTATTGCACTTGTCCATGATCTGTTGATTATTTTGACTGTTGATCTTATGCTTGTGACACATTGAGGACACTATGTAGTTTAAATGTGGTCTATTGGGGGAGATTTTGAATTTTCTTTGTTAGTTTTTGTTTTCTGTGTTAAATTTTTTCTTTTCTAGGTAGTTTTTGTTGTGTCTTGTGTACAGTTTTGCATGTTTCTCTTGATTTCTACACTTTGTTTTGGTTGTAGATTTGTCTTTCACTTCATTGATACTCTGATTGATTTGAAATCCATGTTGTTCCTTGCTTGGAAGATGATTATGATGTTTAAGAGTTGAATTGATTGTGACAAAAATGCCCTGTGTGAGATTTGAGCCACTTGATATTCTTTCTTGCGTGTGATATGTCTCTTGATTGCTTGCGCATATGCCTTGGCTTGACTCTTTTTGATGATTCTTGATTGATATGCATGTTTGGAAGTGATAAAGGCAATTTTGTTGTTGAGCCTCTCTAGCCAGATGAGCCTACCTTGTTTTCATCCCTTGATAACCCCTTTTGAGAATATACTTTCCCCACTACTTTGTTTTGAAGCTTATACACTAGCCCTAAGTGAAAAACCATGATTACCTTAACCTTAGGGAATTTTGGAGCTTTGGAATTGTTTTAGGAATAAGTGTGGTCTCCTTGGGGATTCTAATGAATTGGCTAGTTGGTTCCTCTTCTTGTTTTTGTTTTTGTGAATATGATGTGTATCTTGTCTCTTACAGTTGTGTTCTAAATAGAGAGATAAAGAAAAGAGACAAGATGAAAAAAAAAGGAAAAAAAATATAGAAAAAAAATATAAAAAAAAAAAATTGTTGTGTGAAAATGGAGTCAAGAAGAGGATTGAATTAGAGGTTTTGGGTGTGATTTGACTGTGTTTCCACTTGTTCCCCATTGCTCCTCTATTTCTTTTGGTTTATATCTTCTCATCCATAATTATCCTCCCTTGTCCTTGGCCCCATTGCATCCATAAAAGACCTTTTGATTTGAACATGCATATGTGTTTGAGTGTTGATATTAGAGGCTTGTTTGTTGCTTGCTTTCTTGAGTACATTGAGTTGACATTGTTTACCTTAGACACTTGAGAGCAACACAAATAGTGCATCTGTGAGGCTCTGTTACTTTTGATTCACCTCTTGAGCTGACTGATCATTTTGCCATGCTTTGAATTGCTTAGATGACTTCATGAGTATCTGTTTTCTTTGATTCTGTGTTGGATATTGTCTACTTCCTTTTCCTTGTCCAGATTTCTTGAGGACTGTAATTCTGTCTACTGAGTCTGTGTCAATTCCCTGATGTCCATTGAACTGTTCCCTGTTCTGCATCTTGATTTTGCCCAGTAGTGCAAAAGACTAAGTATGGTCTATTTTGATGAGTCGATATTTTATTGATTTCACTTAGCTTATTGTACCGAATTTAATCAGGGAATTGCGTTTAATTGTCCAGTATTTTCCCGTTTTTCCTAATTATGCTTAATTTGACCGGAAATTCTAATTTTAATTAATTTGAATTTTCTGAGCTAATTATTTGCATTATTATTTTCAGAGAAAATTTTGGAAACACAATTTGGGACATTTGGAGGACACCAAATAATTCAAGACTCTTGTCATAAACATTTCAAATTTAATTATTTTGAAATTAGTAGTTTAGATAGTTTTTAATTAAATTTGTAAACATTGGGCCAATTTTTGGCAAAATAGTTTGAGCCCATTTAGGAAACATGACATGGCACCTAGGGTTTTGCANTTTGGAAACACAATTTGGGACATTTGGAGGACACCAAATAATTCAAGACTCTTGTCATAAACATTTCAAATTTAATTATTTTGAAATTAGTAGTTTAGATAGTTTTTAATTAAATTTGTAAACATTGGGCCAATTTTTGGCAAAATAGTTTGAGCCCATTTAGGAAACATGACATGGCACCTAGGGTTTTGCAGAGGGGTCGAACCCACCTCATTTTAGAGGACACATGGGCCCTAGGGAAAGGTGTGGAGCCGTCATTCTCTATTAGCACAGTCTGCTGCAACGTTTTCTGGGAGCAACGTTGATGTTATTTCTTGATTTTGGATGACGAGGAATGTGATTCACGTAGGTTTTCCTTTTTAATTTTTTTTTTTAAAGTCTGGAACGTTTTTTTTTTCTCTCTTTCCTTTTGAGTTTACCCTTGAATGCTATGGTGCAACGTCTTGAAGGGAGAGCTCCAATTGTTTTTTTTTCGTTTCTTTCTATTTTTCTTTTGAAGCAAGCTTCAATTAAATTTGCAAGCAGTAGGTGCATGATGATACATTTAATTTGGGGGCTCATTGTCTGGTGATGGAATTTAAGAAGGACATATCTTATTCTTCATCTTAGATAAATGCGGACAAATATTTTGCTTTTAGAAAAACGGTGTGACGATTGGAAATTGGCGCTGATTTTATTTTATTTTTCTTAAACTGAGGGAGCACTTTGTTTGAGCAATGAAGCACGCTCTACGTCCTGGAGTAAGAAGAAATTTTGATTTCCTTTTGTAGTTTTTTTTTTTGTTGTTAATTTCAATTGAAAAAAAAATGGTGCACGGCTCATGATAAAAAAAAATGAAAAGGGAGTTGCACGTTGATTGATGATAGCTAGGTGTCGTGGCTTGGTGGTTTGAATTTTATTTCCAATTAAAGAAGTGATGCACACGGTTGCCTTCACTTTTCTCGGAGCTGCAAGTGCTGTAACATCTTAGTTGGAAGCTCTTTCATTTCTTTTAAGTGATGTGACGGAAGGGTGATTCATTGGAAGAAGATGCAATTTAATTTTTCTTGTAGAATTAAAATATTATTGCTTGGAGATGGAGCTGCACGGTGGACATTTAAATGTTCCTTTTCTTGGAGAATGGTTGATTTAGTTTTAGCATTGCCTTTACTCATTTGCATTTATGATTTCATCATTGTAGGCTAGTTTTCTTTTTATTTATTATTCACCAAGCTTATGTTTTTATTTCCTATGTCTTAGTTGGAATGTGGGCATTTTTAAATGTCGCTAGGTTATTTTCTTTAGTTACTTATGTTTTTGTTGTTTTATTTAATTTTGATATTCACTTTAATGATGCTTATTCTGTTCAGTGGTGATAATTTAATTGTGATGTTAGCTTAGGTTAGTCGGGTTGGTCATTAGCGATATTATAATGTTTCCTTGAGATTTATCGGATTGTCTTTATGTTTATTCTACTCTGCCTGGCACTCTATGAAATCTGACTGTGTTCTTGCAACGGGTATACGCTTAGTTGCCTAGTTGGTGATTGCATCTTCGCTTAGTTGATCGATCTGTATAGAACACATCAGATGGAATAGGTGTATTGTGTTCGCTTAGTTGGTGATTATGAAAGCATGATTCACCTTCACTTAGTCAGTTAGTTGTGTTGGAGTAGAGGTTAGAGTAGTGTGTACTTGTTGTTAATCTGTGATTGAAGCATTGTGATTGAGTTAATGACCAACCGTTTTCATTCTACATTTGATTCCATATCTGTTTATATCTGTGTTTGCATTTTTGTTGGCGTCAGTATTTGGATTTTATATTTTCGCATTCACAAACCTTTCACAACCCCCCCCCCACTTCGTGTGAGACTTGATTCTCGAACCACAGTTTGGTCCTTGTGTGACGACCTAGGAGTCACTCCCTAGCACTATACTGCATTCTTTATGCAATTAAATTTGTATGGGCTGCGACAACCCACCACCTCTGTTAGAAGGTCTACCATACGAGAGGAGAAAGAGACGTCCTTCACATGAGAAATCTCTTTCTCTGGAAGCTACTTCGCACTCTTCACTTGAGACTTGTACACCAGAGCTTGAGGATTTGGCCAACCAACCTACTCCTAGACGCACTTTGGGGGACGCCGCTAATACAGTTGGCCCCTTGAACTTTAACAGCATTGCAGTTCCANCAGACAATACAACCAGCATGGTGATGAGTCCGACGCTCATCCAGTTAGTCCAGAACAACCAATTCCATGGGTTGTCAAATGAAAATCCTTACAAGCATTTGACGACCTTTAGTGAAATTTGCAACACAGTAAAGATAACTGGAGTGACGGACGATAGAGTCAAATTAGTTTGTTTCCTTTCTCTCTTGGAGGAAACGCAAAAGACTGGTTGAATTCTTTCCTGGAAGGAACATTCAGGACGTGGGAAGTAGTGGTCCAACAATTTATTACTAAATTCTTCCCACCTCCAAAGATCAATCAAGGGAAGCTGGAGATCTCTTCNATTAGCGATATTATAATGTTTCCTTGAGATTTATCGGATTGTCTTTATGTTTATTCTACTCTGCCTGGCACTCTATGAAATCTGACTGTGTTCTTGCAACGGGTATACGCTTAGTTGCCTAGTTGGTGATTGCATCTTCGCTTAGTTGATCGATCTGTATAGAACACATCAGATGGAATAGGTGTATTGTGTTCGCTTAGTTGGTGATTATGAAAGCATGATTCACCTTCACTTAGTCAGTTAGTTGTGTTGGAGTAGAGGTTAGAGTAGTGTGTACTTGTTGTTAATCTGTGATTGAAGCATTGTGATTGAGTTAATGACCAACCGTTTTCATTCTACATTTGATTCCATATCTGTTTATATCTGTGTTTGCATTTTTGTTGGCGTCAGTATTTGGATTTTATATTTTCGCATTCACAAACCTTTCACAACCCCCCCCCCACTTCGTGTGAGACTTGATTCTCGAACCACAGTTTGGTCCTTGTGTGACGACCTAGGAGTCACTCCCTAGCACTATACTGCATTCTTTATGCAATTAAATTTGTATGGGCTGCGACAACCCACCACCTCTGTTAGAAGGTCTACCATACGAGAGGAGAAAGAGACGTCCTTCACATGAGAAATCTCTTTCTCTGGAAGCTACTTCGCACTCTTCACTTGAGACTTGTACACCAGAGCTTGAGGATTTGGCCAACCAACCTACTCCTAGACGCACTTTGGGGGACGCCGCTAATACAGTTGGCCCCTTGAACTTTAACAGCATTGCAGTTCCANCAGACAATACAACCAGCATGGTGATGAGTCCGACGCTCATCCAGTTAGTCCAGAACAACCAATTCCATGGGTTGTCAAATGAAAATCCTTACAAGCATTTGACGACCTTTAGTGAAATTTGCAACACAGTAAAGATAACTGGAGTGACGGACGATAGAGTCAAATTAGTTTGTTTCCTTTCTCTCTTGGAGGAAACGCAAAAGACTGGTTGAATTCTTTCCTGGAAGGAACATTCAGGACGTGGGAAGTAGTGGTCCAACAATTTATTACTAAATTCTTCCCACCTCCAAAGATCAATCAAGGGAAGCTGGAGATCTCTTCATTTAAACAAGGGATGGAGGAAACGCTTGGGCAAGCATGGGATAGATTCAAAGGTTTATTAAGGGCGACCCCAGTTCATGGGTTCGATAAAACTTCATACTTGCTTGCGTTCATTGGAGGTTTGCGCGCTCATACCAAAATGATGTTAGATGCCTCAGTTGGAGGCAGTATTAATAGAAAAACAGAAGATGAGGCGTACAACTTGATTGAAGAGATGGCTTTAAATGAAGTGTCGCAAAACGAGAAGGGCACGCAAAAAAGGGGAATTTTACATCTTCCTACTGAAGATGCTGCAGCAGCACAAAATCACCTCCTCAGCCAGAAACTGGACAAATTGACAAAAATCATCTCCGAACTTCCTCGGGGACTTATGCGGTGGTGACCATATTAATGGTCAATGTGCTTTTACGGAGGAGATGCAACAGGACGTGAATTATATGGGGCCCAATTTCAGTACAAGCAGGGAAATTTCAACCAAGGTAATTCTAACCAAGGTTGGAAAAATCATCCAAGTATTGGGCAAAGCTAGAATACTTCTTCTGGACAAGGAGGAAACTTCCGGCAGCAACAACCGTTACCTTTGTGGCAACAAGTAAGTAATTTGACTGAGTCTGTCAGGACCTTGAGTAGTCGATTTGATGACTTCTACAAAAGATATGAGCAGCAGGTAAATAGCAATCAGGCCAGTTTCAAATCACAGATTGGGCAGCTGGCATCAAGAATAGAAATTACAGAGAAAAACCAGTTTAGGGCCAGCACTAAGGCTAACCCTAAGAGGGAATGCAAGATTATCACAAGCCAGGATGGTTGGGACGTAGAAAGCCAGGATGGTTGGGAAGTAGACATTGAACCATTGCATGTGGTGAACAGTAAAGAGGAGGAGATGTTAATGGGTGAATTCTTTGAACCCATGAGCAGTGAAGATGAAGAAGATGAATAAGATGAGAATTATAAGGAAGAAGAGGTTGGTGAAGAAAAAGAGGAAATGGAAACCAGAACTAATCATAAGGAGGGCTCGAGAGAGATTTTCAACCGAATGATTGTGTTACCTAGAGAAAATAAGCAGAGTCCTCCATATTCAGAGAGAATCAAAGTTAACAGGGATGATGAAATTGAGCTTACTGATGAAGAAGAGGATCTTGTTGTTCAACCACAGAAGAGCAATTATCCTCCTAAGGCTAAAGATCCAGGGTGCTTAACACTGTTATGTTCTCTGAATGATTTGGATGTGGAAGCTATGATAGATTCGGGATCTAGCATCAATTTAATACCCACGGAACTTTTGAAGGAAATCGGTGGACTTGTGTTGAAACCCTCTGACTTAACTATAACAATGGCAGACGGTTCTAAAAAAATGCCAGTGGGAATAGTGGAAAATGTTGTTGTGCGAGCAGACTGTCTTGAGTTTTTAGCAGATTTCATTGTCATGGATGTTAAAACAGAGGAAGAGCATCCTGTAATTTTGAGTTTTTAAGATGTTTATTAATGTTCATGATGGAAGAATAATGATGAGAGATTTGAATTATCTATTTCTCTATACTGGCCGTGAAGGGGATGAGATTAAAACAGTAAAATGAAAAACATTCGAGAAGCCAAAGATGAATGAAGAACAAGAAGAGAGCATAGCAGGTAATGATTATTATGACAGTTGTTGTGTTTTGCAGGTGCCTGAGGATAAAGGGAGAAGAACCATTCACCTAAAACCAAAAGAAGGTCCACTTTTACCGGGGAGCAAAGTGAGATTTAAGAAAAAGGAATGGATAGTAAAGGAGCTTAAGGAAAAAAGAATGGTGGAAATTCAAAGACCATATTCAACAGTGATCAAGTAGGTGGACCGAAGAAAAGTGAGCCGGTGGGACGATGAAGATCCCAACGTGAAGAAGAAGAGTTGAACTTGATGGAAATCAATTTTTGTATTTTTTAGACCAATTTTCTTTTTCGGTCTTTTGTTTTATTTTCGTGGGAACATGTACTTTTTGAATTTTCTGAACAATTTTTGGGTAGCATCTACTGAGGCATGCTAAATTTTTGGTATCCACTGAAGGATATCCGGAAGGTACACCTACTGATGGGTGTTGGAAGGAAGTGCACTTACTGACAAGTGCCAACCAGGTTTGGGTCAGGCTCGTGACGTTAAACAAGCGCTACTAGGAGGCAACCTA
>NW_014542554.1:686770-688688 GCF_000741045.1 Vigna radiata var. radiata | reverse complement strand
TTTGAGATGAATGGCAATTTTTTTTCATGTGACTTGTGAACAATAGAGAGTTGGAGTGTCACCTTAAACACTTGAGTGATTGAGTGAAACACTTGCTTGGTATGAACTGTTAATTTTCATGAGTGCATTATATTGGTATAAGGAAATTGCAGTGCTATCATTCAACGGTCATTACCTCCTAAATCACCTGATCCAGGAAGCTTCACTATTCCTTGTGCTATTGGAGAGCTAGAGGTTGGGAAAGCTTTGATTGATCTTGGAGCCAGTATAAATTTGATGCCTCTAACTATGCTTAAAAAGTTAAAAGGGGTAGAGCTCAAACAAACGAGAATGGTTCTCTAATTAGGTGATAGATCCCTCAAATACCCTTTTGGAATTACTGAAGATGTGATTGTCAAGGTTGATAAATTCTTGTTTCCAGTGGATTTTGTTGTTATGGAGATGGAAGAAAATGGAGAAGCACCTCTAATTCTAGGGCAACCTTTCATGAAAACCGCCAGAATTGTCATTGATGTGGAAAAAGGGAAGCTTAAGGTCCAGGTGCAAGATGAAGAGGTGAACTTTGATGTTTTCCAACCTATGTGACATCCCAAAGACGACAACTCATGTTTTCAGATGGACCTAGTGGAGGAAATCTGTATGAGACAATAGAATAGAGTTCGTAAGGTCTCCATGTTAGAAAGAACTTTGACGAATGAATGTGAGGATCTCAATGAGGAAGAGGATATATCCCATCAGAAATGTATACAGGAACTGGAAGTAGCAAAAGAAGTTTCACCAGAAAAAACACTCTTCGAACAGATGGATTGTACAGAAAAAGCTTCAGGCATTAAGATTGAACTGAAGGAATTGCCCTTACACCTGAGGTATGTCTTCTTGGAAGATCACGAAAAAAAACCTGTCATTATTAGTGCTTCATTATCTCAAGAGGAAGAAAGAAAATTGGTGGGAATTCTTAAAGAGAACAAAGGAGCCATCGGTTGGTCAATTACTGATCTCAAGGGTATAAGTCTGACTTATTGTATGCATAAAATTCTAATGGAAGATGATTATAAGCTTGTTGCTCAACCGCAAAGGAGATTTAATCCTGTCATGAAAGAAGTTGTGAGAAAGGAGGTTTTGAAGCTGTTAGAAGCAGGAATTATTTATCCAATCTCTGATAGCAAATGGGTAAGCCCAGTTCAAGTAGTTCCAATGAAAGGAGGAATGACTGTCATTCACAATGAAAAAATGAGCTTATTCCAACAAGGACAGTTACGGGGTGGCGGATGTGCATTGATTATAGGAGATTAAATGCAGTCACCCAGAAAGATCATTTTCCTTTACCTTTCATGGATCAGATGTAGGAAAGATTAACAGGGCAAGCTTATTATTGCTTTCTTGATGGATATTCGGGATATAACCAAATAGTGGTAGACCCTGAAGACCAAGAGAAAACAACATTTACCTGTCCCTTTGGTGTTTTTGCCTACCGGAAAATGCCATTTGGATTATGTAATGCCCCTGCGACTTTTCAAAGGTGTATGCAAGCAATCTTTGCTGATTTTATGGAAAAAAGCATTGAAGTCTTTATGGATGATTTTTCAATTTTTGGATATACTTTTCAAAGATGCTTGTCTAATTTGGATGCAGTTCTCAACCGATGTGTTCAAACAAATCTTGTCTTGAACTGGGAAAAATGTGATTTCATGGTGATAGAAGGTATTGTGCTAGGCCACAAAATTTCAACCGGGGGGATTGAAGTTGATAAAGCAAAGGTTGAGGTAATTGAAAAACTCCCACCACTGACAAATGATAAGGGAGTCCGAAGTTTCCTTGGTCATGCAGGATTTTATCGACGGTTTATCAAGGATTTCTCAAAGGTTGCAAAGCCTTTGAGCAATTTGCTTGCTAAAGAGACACCATTTGTGATGAGTTC
>NW_014542554.1:683297-684660 GCF_000741045.1 Vigna radiata var. radiata | reverse complement strand
TGAGATGTGTAGACATAGTTTCCTACTTTTATTTAGACACCTACAAAACAATGTAAATGGATTAGAGAATCTATCTAAGACTTTAGATAAGGAAAGAGTTTTGGAAATCTTTTATTCTACTTCCCTTTCTTTAGTCTTAGTTGTAGTTGATGCTTTGTTGGATGGGAAGTCCCTTTAGGGGTTGCCATCAGATGGGAACTTTTGTTACAAGAATTTGACGTTGAAATTCGTGACAAAGAAGGGAGTGAAAATGTAATTGTTGATCATTTGTCCCGGTTAGTCAATGAGGAAGTGACAAGTAAGGAGAAAGAAATCTGGGAATCATTCTTAGATGAAACTATTTTGTATATTCACCAAAGACCCTGGTTTGCTGACTTAGCCAATTTCAAAGCCGCAGGTTTATTCCAGAAGGATTTAATTGGCAACAGAAAAAGAAGTTTTTACATGATGCCAAGCAATTCATTTGGGATGATATGTATTTGTTCAAGATAAGAGCGGATAATCTATTGAGAAGATGTGTTACTGAAGCAGAAGCAGAAGATATTTTGTGGCATTGTCACAATTCTCCTTATGGGGGTCATTATAATGGAGAACGCACTGCTGCAAAAGTTTTACAAGCAGGATTTTATTGGCCGACTTTGTTTAAAGATGCTCATAATCATGCTCGAGGCTGCGACAAATGCCAGAGGACAGGGACCATCTCAAGGAGGCAAGAGATGCCACTACAGGGAATTTTGGAAGTTGAAGTCTTTGATTGTTGGGGTATTGATTTTATGGGACCATTTCCTCCATCATTCAATAATGAATATATTTTAGTAGCTGTTGATTATGTGAGTAAGTGGGTTGAAGTTGTAGCATGTCCTAAGAATGATGCTAACATCGTGATCAAATTCTTAAAAAGATAAATCTTTTCGCATTTTGGAACTTCCACGATCCTCATTAGTGATGGGGGATCTCACTTTTGCAATGCTCAGCTAGCTAAGGTACTTAAGCATTATGGGGTGAAACATAAGGTAGTTGCACTTATCATCCGCAAACAAATGACCAAGCTGAAGTTTCTAACAGGGAAATCAAAAGAATTTTAGAAAAGACTGTCACCTTTTCAAGAAAAGATTGGTCGCAGAAGTTAGACGATGCTCTCTGGGCACATAAAACAGCCATGAAAACTTCCATGGGGTTATCTCCTTTTCAGTTAGTCTATGGAAAAGCATGTCATTTGCCAGTTGAAATGGAACACAAAGTGATGGCAATGCTCTAGCTAGGACAAGCCAAATCTAGAAGCAACCAAGCCATATACTCAAGATGCTAATGGTTTTGATGATGGTTTTCGGAATGGTGGTGGATGAAGATGGAAGCCTCACGG
>NW_014542554.1:679364-681227 GCF_000741045.1 Vigna radiata var. radiata | reverse complement strand
AGCACACTATCTTCATAATTCCCTATGGATAGCTTGACCATCACTTGTTGATTAACTTCCAATTCCTTGTCCTCATTGATCCATTGAAGTTTATAAGATTGAGGATGAGGAAAAGTAGCTAATCCAAGCTTTTTAACCAACCTAGTGCTACAACAATTTGAACATGAGCCACTATCCACAATAACGGAACATGTTTGGTCTAATATTTTACATCTAGTGTGGAAGATGTTATCTTTTTGTGTGTGCTCTTGTGAACTAGGTTGATTATGGAGAACCCTTCTTATCATAAGAAGTTCTCCCTCACAAGGATGGGCATCCTCACTTGGGATTTCTTCTTCTTTCTTTGCATCATTTCTCTCACTCTCACTCTCACTTTCCTCATCTTGGCTACTATATAAATCAATACCCCTTAAGATCATGGTCTTTTTGTTGCGGCATTGTGATGCAATGTGACCTCTACCAAGACACTTGAAACACTTAATTTCACTAGTGTGAGTGTGATATGATGTTCCCACCCTTGGCCTTTCTTTTTCTTTCTCTTCTCTCTTCTCCCTCCCTAGATTTCTAAAGGGTTCTTCTTCTACAACTTGCTTACCCTCCCTCTTGTAGTTTTTCTTAACACTAGAGTTAGAGTGGAAAGCTTTCAAACCTTTTCTTAAGAGTTGTTGCTCTACCTTAATGCAAATTTGTACCAAGTCATTTAAGTCTTGGTAGGGCAACAATTCCACTCTATCCCTAATCTCAAGATTAAGACCACTTAGAAACCTAGAGATGGTGGTCTCTTCTTCCTCCCTAATTCCCGCCCTCAACATGTAGAGCTCCATCTTTTGCCTATAGCTCTCTATACTCATGTCTCTTTGTTGGAGCCTTTGGAGTTTGTCCATTAGCTCCCTATGATAGTATGAGGGAATGTGCCTTCTTCTCATGGCACTTTTCAAGTCATTCCAATAGGTGACTTGGGGAAAATTAGACAGTCTTCTCTCTCTCACAAGGGAAGTCCACCAATACATGGCATTCCCTTGGAAACTCAAGGTGGCCAATGTGACCTTTCTCTCCTCACTCACTTGATGACACTCAAAGAGTTGTTCAACTTTCATCTCCCAATCTAAGTATGCCTCAACATCTTATTTACCATGGAAATGGGGGAGGTCTACTCTAACCTCTCTTGGAGTGTGCTCTCTATCATGACGTCTATGTGGGTGAGGTTGATAGTATTGGTTTGCAAGCCTACTATCTACCTCATAGTGTGTGAGTTGAGTTGGAGTTTTAGAACTCCTCCTTGTATGACTCCTACTTCTCTTTATTTCCTCTTGGGCTTTTTGTTGTTTCTCATTAAGGACTCTAAGTTCTTCTTCCAACTTAGCAAGATAATCTTCTCTTTCAATTCTTTCTATTTCTTTAAGAAGAGTTTCTTGCCTTTGCCAAATTTTAAGTGACTTTAGCTCTTTTGCTAAATTTTTCAAAGTGGGTTTTACATCCTCACTAGAGTCACTTCCAATTTCAAAGGAATTAGTCTTAGACATCCTTAAAGGTTTTCAAAAAGATGAAATGCAACAAACAAAATACTTAAATTTCAAAGAAAGTTCCTTAACAGACTTAAGGAGGCAAAAGACACCCAAGTTCACTTCCAGGAAAGGGAGGTGAATCACAATGGATTGCTTAAATACCAAACCTTTGCTAGCCAAAGTTTACCTTAGGCACTCTTGAACCAAATTTCTCAAAGGGAACTAAAGTTGAAATTAAAGTTGACACACACTAAGCTATAACAATTAAAGAAAACAAATTAACTAGCTATGCAACCTAATGATTAAGTTAGAAGAACTTTGATTCCTCCAACCAACCAACTAAAAACGAAATTTACTA
>NW_014542554.1:674384-675739 GCF_000741045.1 Vigna radiata var. radiata | reverse complement strand
AAATTGTGCAAGAAGAAACAAGGGATAAAAGCAATAAAAAGGTCCAAAAACAAGAAAGGCTTTGCAAAAGGAATTTAATTATGAAAAAACTAAGAAATCCAAGAAGACAAGCAAGAAATTAAAGGTCAAGAACGAAAGGTTAGTACTCAAAAGAAATCCTAATGAAAAGTGCTAGAATAGATTCACAAAACAAAAAACTACTAGAAGAAAAGTGGGTGGTTCTTGTCTTTTGGCAACTTTGAGCAAATGGGGCACTAAGGCCACTCTTTTAGCATCATAGCCAAGACTTTTAACCACTGGAAAGTGAAGATAAATACCCAAAACAGTGAGCAAAACACGTTCCAAAACAGATTGCACAAAAACAATGGTAGTGGTCTAAGCACACAATATTTTTTTTCAGCACTTTTTTAGGCTCTCTTTTGGTACTCTTTTGAGGCCTTTTGCTTAAAAGCTTTTAGCACTTCTTTTTATACTCTTTTAAGGTGCAAAATAAGACCACCACACACTTGGAACAGAGGTGATTTATGGGTTTTAAAAGCCACAAAGACAAGAAACACAAAATAGAAGAAAATCCTACTAGAATCAAAATGGAGTTGAAAACTAAAAACGTCTTTTTTTTAAGAGCTTGCCAATGATCTAATGGCAAGTATGAACCCAAAATATCAAAGATAAGACCCTCAAATGGTTTTATATGGTGCAATTTTGCAAACTAAGTTATATATATTTTTTTGATGATTTTTCAAAGTTACTAGAGAAAATTGACAAGAAAAGAACTACAGATGACTCTAGACAAACATGGATGGATTAAAAACTTAAAATGACTCAATCAATCAAATGCACCACATATAAATCAATAAAAGACCCAAATTAACATTAAGGAATGACTCAAAAAAGAAAAGGCACAAAACAGTAACCAAAACTAATAAAAGATAACTTGGAAAACGCTAATGACAACATTCTGGCAGCATTGACCTTTGCTCAGTGTTTTATTCATAACTTTCTCAAACGAGGTCCAAATGAATTAATTTTTTTTTTGAAACTAGACTCAAAGGGCTTTCTTTTGAGTATTTTTACTAATTTTTTGGACAATTGGAATAGATGTAGTTTAAGTTTCAAAATCGTTCCAGTTTACTGCCAGAAAAACAAAATGATAGATGGAAAAAGAAAACACAACAAGACAAGTAAGGAAAACAATAAACAACAAGGAAATAACAAAGGATCAAAACCAAGAAACTTAGCTCTTTGAAGAACCAAGGCTCTTGATACCAAATGATGGCAATGTCTAGCTAGGACAAGCCAAATCTAGAAGCAACCAAGCCATATACTCAAGATGCTAATGGTTTTGATGATGGTTT
>NW_014542554.1:659479-668614 GCF_000741045.1 Vigna radiata var. radiata | reverse complement strand
ATACTACTAGGCCCACAATACAAAGCCCAAATAAAATCTAGACTACTTGGCCCAAAATACAAGGCCCAAAATTATTCTAACTCTACTAAATCTTCATGATGGCTTTAGATGACCTAAGAGAAAGAGTATAGGTCCATCTTCCATAGATGTCTCCAACTCTTCATGAATGTGCTAGGTCATGGCAAGGGGTATGCTATCACAAAGCTTGTTGGGAGTTGAAATTTTTTAATTTTGACCTAGCTAAGGCTCAATGGAAACGAGGCAACCAGCTGCTAGAACTCGAAGAAATGCGGTTGCATGCATATGAGTCATCCAGGACTTACAAAGATAAGATGAAGTTTTATCATGACAAGAAGTTGATGAAGAGAACTTTCCATCCAGGAGATTTGGTTCTCTTATTCAACTCGCGGCGAAAGTTATTCCCTGGGAAGCTGAAGTCAAAATGGTCGGGACCTTTTGTGGTGAAACGTATATTCCAGAGTGGAGAAGTGGAATTAGAATCTTCAACTGAGGATGATCAGCAACAGAGATGGATCGTGAATGGCCAAAGACTCAAACACTATGTAGGAGGAGATGTAGAGCAATTTGCCTCAGTCATGATGTTGGTTGATCCATGAGGTTTGGGTCAGGCTCGTGACGTTAAACAAGCGCTACTACGAGGCAACCTAGATTTCTTCTTATACTTTTGCATTTTAAAATTCTTAGAATAGGTTGAATTTTTATTTTGGTATGCACTCTTGGCTTTACCACTTGTTCTGAAAATGTTTGACTGACTGACGTGCATGATGAATCTAATTGATGTGGATGAGAATTGAGTTGCAATGAATGCTGATATTCTGTGAAATAGATGTCTGATGAATTATGATTGTGGTTATGATGCTAGGCAGGGTGTATGAATGAATTTTGTGTGAGAAAGCATGTATGTGAGATTTTGAGCTCCAGAGTTTTTATTGATGTATGCATTGTTCACAGGAAAACATGTATGATATTGCCTTAATCTTGATGATCGATGGACTTGCATGTGAATGTCATATGATCAAGGCCATTTTTGAAAACCCTTCTCTATCCAAATTTTCTCCCAAAGTGCTTGAAATATTATACCCTTTTGAACCTTAGCCTTAAACAGGATGTGAACCCTTGTTTTGAAATTCTTTACCTTGAGTTAGGATGAGCTTAATTGTATGTGATGAAAAGGTTCAAGTTTGGGGTTGTACGGGGGAAAANTGAAAAAGCAAGTGAAAAGCATTGAGCTCAAATGTTGCGAAAAGAAAAATTCATGAGAAAAAGAAAAAGAAAAGAAGAAAATCATGAAGATGAGCTCAATGCAAAAGAAAAAGAAAAGGGAAAAAGTTGGGAATGAGAGAGATTGGTGAGGAAGAGAGTTGTGCTTAAATGTTGAATATTTTGTTAGCTTTCTTGACTCAAGGATTTTGCATTCTAGGAAAAACCAATTTTTCTTGTTAGCCCAACCTCATTACAAGCCTTGAAAAAGTCCTTTTGATGGCATTTGCATGTAAAGATGTTGATTGTTTGAGATGAATGGCAATTTTGTTTCATGTAACTTGTGAACAACAGAGAGTGGAGTGTCACCTGAAACACTTGAGTGATTGAGTGAAACACTTGCCCGGTATGAACTATTGATTTTCATGAGTACATTTTTGCCTAGTGGATTGATCATTCATAATGTATAACATCTGTTGTNCAAACTCTAGATTGAAAGCATGCATGCATCTTATTTTGGATTTCACTGAGGATATTGAATTGAGTAGTTCTGTCATGTATTTTGGGATTGTTGAAACCTTGGACGAAAGAGGATAAAGCCAAGTTTTGTTTTGTGCGCTTTTTTGTTTTGTTTTACTTGAGGACAAGCAAAATCCTAAGTTTGGGGTGTTGATGAAGGTTGAAAAACAGTTATTTTCATATGTGAATTTGGACCAAATTACACCCTTTACTACTCGGAATGAGCTTAGAATCAAGCAAAACTCAATTAACGAGTCTGAAGAGAGTCAAAAGCGGTTTTTACCGATATTATGCTTGTTTTGCATTGGTTTGTAGCTATTTTGAAGAAAGTGAAGAATGGAGTTGAAGATACAGGTCGTAGACTCAAGAAAAGAGCAGAAAAATGAAGATTTGAAGAGTCAAATTGGCGCTGGGCGGCTCTGAGGGAAACCGCCGGGCGGTGACGATTGCCGTCGGGCGGTTCTGAGGCTTTTGTCAAACCGCCGAGCGGTGGTCCGCTGGGCCTCGACCTGTTTTCTGATGTGCTCCTCACCTATAAATACCCCTATTGCGAGTTTAGAGGGATTTCTTTTGACAGGGGAGAACGACCAGACCTAATTTTGCTCTCTGGAGAGGATCTCTTGGATGCTTAGGCTCCTTTTCATCTTTTCTAAGGTTTGCTTTTCCATTCTTCTTCTATTTTCCATGTAGTTTCACCATGTCTATGGTGAACTAAACCCTATTGTTGTTGGGGGAAATAATGTAATCTTTTGATACTCTCTTTTATTGAAACTCTTGATTATTTATATGGTGTCCATATGTTTTGATTGATAATTATTGAGTTATCATCTGTGCTTAAGGCCTTTATTGTTTAACTCATTCGGTAACTGATGTTTGTCTTTATTGATATGGGGACGTACAGTAATGACATGAACTGGTGAGTAATTTCTTGATTTTGCAATACCACNTAGGGATAGGGGTAGGACGATCAATTGCGCTAACTTCTGTCTATAATGCGGTATTAATTACTAGGGGAGGCTAGGGATAGCACGCCAGTAGTCAATATTAGGCTCTTTTCGCTGAGGGATCGGGTTATGGGTAGAATAAGAAAGTGGCATAACAATTAATTAATCAAACTAATATTCAAGAGGAGTATATAAGAGAGGGCGGATTAAATGAAATTGTAAACCCCCAACAACATCCATTCATCCATTGTTTTCTTTTGTCAATTGAATCAACTTTATTTTGCATGTTAATATTTTTGTTCTCAAATCCAATTTATTAATTTTTATTTTCAAGTCTTTTTATTTTAATTCACGTGAACGAGAAAGCCTTTCGAGTCTCTTGGGAAAACGATACTTGGTCTTACCATTTATATTACTTGTACGATTTGGTACACTTGCCAATTTGTCAACACCTAGTAATTAATAACGCATTAAGAACAGAAGCAAAAACGACTAATCGTCCTACCCCCTATCCCTATGTGGTATTGCTTAATCAAGGAATTTCCCCCAGTTCATGACAGTATTGTACGTTCCCTTATCAATAAAGACAAACAACGATTATCGAATGAGTTAAACGATAAAAGCTTTAAGCGCAGAAGAGAAACCCAACAATTGATAATCAAGGCATACGCAAGCATATAAATAAAATAAAAATTCTGATATATGAGAGTTTAGAGGTTACATCTTTCCCAAACAACAAATAAGATTAGTTCTCCATCGTCATGGAGAAACTAGGTGAAGAATGGAATGAAAGAGATACAAACCCTAAAAAGGAGAAAAGGAGAGCTGTCACCATCTCCAAATCTAGCCCCAAAGGGGTGAAAAGTGTGTTTCTGTGCCTAAGTCATCAAAAGATACAAACCCTAAGACGTTCTAGCCTTTAAATAGGGCATAAAAATGACATAAAACAAGCCCAAGCCCAAACAGATCATAAAAAATAACATAAAACAGGTCCAGGCCCATCTGACAACCGCCCGACGCCTAATTTCACCGCCCGACGGTTTTCCTCAAGCCGTGCAACCGCCCAACGCTCAATTTCACCGCTGGGCGCTGGTCAACAGCACTCTGGTCAACTTTTCAGCATTCTGGTCAATTGGTTGACTATTCTGGTTGACTGGTTGACCTTTCTGGTTGACTGGTTGACTTTTCTACATTTTGTTTCACTTTTCAGCACTCCAACCATTTGATAATTCAACCATTCTTTCAAATCATTCCAAAAACCTACAAAATCAAGGGATTTTAATGAAAAAAATTATAAAACACGTCCTCAATTCTTTTATTCACAAAACTAAAGAAAAATGATGATTCCAAGCAAATTTCTAAGTGATAGCGGTTGAAAAACAGTTATTTGCATATGTCAATTTAGACCAAATTACACCCTTTGAAACTTAGAACGAGCATAGAATCAAGTAAAACTCAATAAATGAGTCAGTTGAGAGTCAAAAGTTGTTTTTAGCGATATTATGCTTGTTTTGCATTGTTTTGTAATGATTTTGATGAAAGTGATGACAATGGTGAACTAAACCCTTTTGTTATTGGGGGAAACAATGTAATCTTTTGAAACTCTCTTTTATTGAAACTCTTGTTTATTTATATGATTCTTCATATGCTTTGATTATCAATTGTTGGGTTCTCATCTGCGCTTAATGCTTTTGTCGTTTAACTCATTCGATAATTGGTATTTGTCTCTATTAATACGGGAACGTACAGTACTGTCATGAACTGATGAGAAATTCCTTGATTAAGCAATATCAACCTAGGGATAGGGGGTAGGACGATCAATTATTTTTGCTTCTGTTTTTAATGCATTTTTAATTACTAAGGGAGGCTAGGGATAACAAGCCGATAATTAGTAATAGGCTCTTTTCGTCGAGGGATCGGGTTAAGGGTACGCCAAGAAAGTTTGCATAACAATTAGATAATCAAGAACATTAAACAAGAGGAGTAGATAAGAGGGAGCGAATAAGATGAAATTGTCAACCCCCAACAACTCCATTCATCCATAGTCTTTTTTCGTCAATTGAATCAACCACATTGCATGTTTATTTTTTGTGTTTGCATTCACAACAATTAATTCTTTCTTTACAAGTCTTACAATTTTGATTCACACGAACAATAAATGCCTTTCGAGTCTCTTCGGAAGAACGATATCGGGTATTACCGATTACATTACTTGCACGATCTGGTACACTTGCCAGTGAGTCAACAAGTTTTTGGCACCATTGCCGGGGACTCGAGGTTTACTTTTTCAAGTAGTGTGGATTGACTAAATTTGACTTGATTTTATGTTTGTTTTTAATTTTTTTCTAATAAATGTTTTCTAGGGTTTTGTGCCTAACATTTGCAGAATGTAGTACGAACAAGAATTTGATTATATGGGCACTCTATTCTACCAAAATAATTTCAACCACTGGTAGGAACCCCACTCATATATGGATCAAAGCCAATTTGGGCAAGCTGCTGAGCGACAAATTTGACCAATCAAGAAAAATCCTAGGTCTGATGAAGTTTTTCAGAGGATTATGAATTTTGAAGTATATCATGTCAAAAGCATAGAGGAGACTGTAAAGAATGATGAATTCTTTCCACAAGACATGTATACTAGATTTTCTTCTCATAGAAGCATGGAGGAGAGGCAACATTATCAGTGGCAGCAACAATGCTCTTCCCCAATAGAAACGTGGGAGTATGATCAACAACTTTGTCAACAAATAGCTGATGTGACGGAACAAGTTAAAATCTTGAATGAAAAGTTCGACAAATTTATAGAGAGGTGTGATTCCAAGAGAAATGAACTTACCTTCAGGAATTTGGAGACACAAATTGATGAGGTTGTTGATGAAGAGAAGGTGGAGAGAAGTGGAAAAGATAGAANAGGAGAAAATAGAGGAAGATGAAGCAGAAAGGTTGAGTGAGGGAGAGAAAGATGAGGAGGAAGAAAAAGCAGTGGTTGAGAAAAAAGAAAAAAATAGGAAAACAAGAAAAAAGAAAATAAGAAAGAGGAAGAGAGGAAAGAAGAACAGATCTTATGAAAAGCCCTCTCCTTATAAGAAGAAAAATCATAGGAAGGAAAAGAAGTTCAAGTACTGTATGAAGATCTTCAAGAAATTAGAGTGGGGAAATACCTTAATCAGAAAATTTGAAGGCGAAGATCAGGTGCTACAGGGAAGAATCGCGTAAAAGCAAGAAAAGAAGAGGGATAGGAAACTACTGCTCACCGCCAGGCGGTGCAACTTTCCCTGAGTTCTAGCACCCAATCTGCACCTTCAAAGGGTTTTTAAAGAGATTTTCTTACACTCCCTTATCAACCACTCACAAAATCTTAGGTTTTTGTCCAAAATTTGGGGGTTTTTGGTAAGAGTTGTGCATTGAGAGATTTTCATCAGCAGTTGAAGAAATTCTTGCAAGCATCCCAGAACACTGCTATCAGGAAAGACATAACTGTGATTAGGCAGCTTGGTGGAGAGAGCTTATATGAGTATTGGGAGAGATTCAAGACACTTTGTGCAAGCTGTCCCCACCATTAGATACCTGAACAACTCCTTATCCAGTATTTCTATGAGGGTTTGAACAACATGGATCGGGGTATGATTGATGCTGCCAGTGGTGGAGCGCTTGGAGAAACCACACCTGCTGAGGCCAGGCAATTGATTGAGAAGATGGCTTCCACCTCCCAACAGTTTAGCACCAGGAATGATGCCATTGTGGTGAGGGGCGTACATGATGTTGATGCCCAGTCTTTATCAGTTGTTGAAAGAAAATTGGAGGGCAAGCTTGACTCTCTTATAGTAACACAGTTGGCGACCAACCAGAGACCTACAGCTTCATCCGCATTTGTTGCATGACTATGTGTTGTTTGTACATCCTACTTTGCAGCCCTCAACTGCCTCTGATGGGCCTCAGGCTGATGCTACTAACATCTAGAACAACAGGTAGCCACAACAACAGAATTATGACTTATCCAGCAACAGGTACAACCCAGGGTGGAGGAATCACCCCAATCTTAGATGGAACAATGTGCCACAGCATCAGCAGCAGGCGCCACCTAACCAGAATGTTGGAGCACCTAATAGATATGTGTCTCCACCTATGTAACAGCTCTAGAGGCAACACCAACAACAGCAACAGCAGGAGGCACCTGCCTAACCAGCTGCCCCACCTTCTACTTCTTCTGAGTCCTCATTGGAAGAGCTTGTGAGACAGATGACTTTGTAGAAACTACAGTTTCAGCAGGAGACTAGAGCTTCCATACAGAGTCTCACTAACCAGATGGGTCAGATGGCTACTCAAATGAACCAGGCGCAATCTGAGAATTCTAATAAGTTACCATCCCAGACTGTGCAGAATCCTAAGAATGTGAGTGCCATTACCCTCAGATCGGGGAAGCAGATTGTTGTGCCTTTAGAGCCCGCTTCTACACTCACACCCGTGCCTGCCACTTGTCCTAGAGAGGACGACCATGACGGTCCACGTAGGGCATTTGAGGTAGGTCGATCTTCCTCCCCAGCCGGTGCTTCTTCTTCAGGTGGACCTTCTCCCTCTTCCACCACCACCGCTGTCGCACCTTCTCCATTGGTTGACCGACCTATCCCTCTTCCATTCCCTTGATGGGCACTCCCTAGCAAAAAGATGGAAGAGGTGGATAAGGAAATTTTGGAGACCTTCAGGACGGTAGAGGTGAACATACCTCTACTTGATGCCATCAAGCAGATACCAAAGTATGCCAAATTCTTGAAGGATCTGTGCACACATAAGAGGAAGATGAAGGGCAATGAGAGGATTAGCATTGGAAGGAATGTATCTGCACTTATTGGTAAGTCGGTCCCGCACATTCCTGAAAAGTGCAAGGACCCAGGTACGTTTTGCATTCCTTATGTGATTGGGAACAATAAATTTGAAAATGCTATGCTTGATCTGGGTGCTTCCATTAATGTCATGCCTTTGTCAATATATACATCTTTGTCTCTTGGTCCCTTGCAAACCACGGGTGTGGTCATTCAGTTGGCCAATAGGAGTGTTACCCACCCGACAGGTTACATAGAGGATGTCTTGGTTAGGGTAGGTGAATTGATATTTCCTGTTGATTTCTATGTTTTGGAAATGGAGGATGGTTTCTCCCATGGATTCGCCCCCATTATTCTAGGAAGGCCATTTTTGAAAACTTCCTGTACCAAGATTGATGTGTATGCTGGGACATTGTCTATGGAATTTGCTGATATTGTTGTTCATTTTAATACCCTTGATGCAATGAAATTTCCAACTGAGGACCATTCTGTGTTTAGGATTGATACATTGAATGACATTGTTGATGAGTTTATTGTTGATGATTTTTGTTCTATGCATGAGAAGAAACATTCTTGTCTATCTTCTGTACATTCATGCATAATATCTGGGTTTGAATCAGGATTTGAATATGATGTTGAATTAGATGTTGATTTGGATGAGAACTGTGATGTCTAGGGTATTGATGATGTCTAGGTTATTGATGATGTCCAGGTTATTGATGATATGCGTGTTTGTGATGATTTGAATGATATTGATGATGTTGTTGATATACCTGTGATGGATATTGATCTGGATTGTGATGAGATGGGTTTTCTGCCTTTACCTGTTCATTCTTTAGAGTCATAATGCATTAGCCACATTGCAGGAAGTACACTTGAATTTGACTTGCAAGAACCCACTCTTGAGCTAAAACAGCTCCCAGAAAACCTCAACTACGTGTACTTGGAGGATGATGAGAAGAAACCAATGATCATTTCCACCTCCCTTGATCCTGTTCAAGAGGAGAGGTTGCTTGATGTGTTGAGGGCGCATAAGAAGGTCATATGTTGGAGTTTGGCGGACATCCCTGGTATTAGCCCATCCCCATGCATGCATAGGATTTTGTTGGAAGATGGGGCAAAGCCAGTGAGACAGTCGCAGAGAAGGGAAAACCCAGTGACTATGGACGTTATCAAGAAGGAGGTGACGAAGCTTTTGCAAGCTGGGATCATCTACCCCATATCAGATAGTCAGTGGGTGAGCCCCATACATGTTGTGCCCAGGAAGACTGGCCTCACGGTTGTGAAAAATAAGAGGGATGAGTTGATTCCCACAAGAGTACAGAACAACTGGAGAGTCTACATTGACTATAGGAGGCTGAATCAAGCGACCAGGAAAGACCATTTCCCCCTGCCATTCATTGATCAGATGCTGGAGCGTCTGACAGGTAAATCCCATTATTGTTTTCTTGATGGTTTTTCTGGTTACTTTCAAATAAACATTGCGCCTGAGGATCAAGAGAAAACCACATTCACCTGCCCCTTTGGCACTTTTGGCTATAGGAGGATGCCTTTCGGCCTATGCAACTGTTGACAAATTGGCAAGTGTACCAAATCATACAAGTAATATAAATGGTAAGACCAAGTAT